>NC_062526.1:5880050-6110050 GCF_022655615.1 Tachysurus fulvidraco
AGAAACACAAAAAATCTAACAAAAACAAAACTATACTTATAATGAATGTTGCTAATATTGATGATCACATTTTTGACTGATTAACATTTGTCACTTTACAAATTTTACATTCACAACCTTTGTCAGATGAACTTATCCTGAGCAATGTACAAAAGTGATTTGAGGTCTCCAGCAATGAATACATTAACACTCGTTCACTAGGTTACAGACTTAGGATACATTAACGTTAAGCTCTTTTTTTTAACACATGCAACAAACATATAGTAAAATAATTGTAATTTAAAACGTACTTCTTTGTTTCAAGCCGTTATGCTTTTGGTTTAAATGTATTAGGTAGAATAAAAGTTAAAAAACCATAAAGCCTCACTATTAATTAAGAAATGAATCTGAAAATGTATATTAAAAGGTGTAATAAAAAAAATTAGAGGATGCAACAAACTATAAAAATAGACTGCAAGAATAAGCAAAATGATTTGTATAATTTTATATGGTGTGCCTTTAAATGCAATGTCTGTGAAAGGCTGTCAGAGACGTGCATCAGCTCACTCAAACCTCTATATCTTCAAGAAACTAAGGATCATCTGTTCCAGCTGTTCCCTGTTGAAGAGCCCGAGCAGAGAAAGCGTACAGGAAGGGGTTCACACAACTGTTGATAAAAGCCAGAGCTGTAGTAATATTATCTACAGATACTGCAGATCTTAACAGACTGCCATTCCCAGTGAATGCAGCAAAGATGATCACAATGTTGGAGATTTGACCCGGGATCCAAAAAATAAAAAAACACACCACAATTCTGGTCACCAGCTTGGTCAATGAGTTACTGCTAAAGAAAGCTGAGTTATTAACTCCTCTGTGAAGATGAAAGTAGAAATAAGATACGATGGTGAATGAAGCCACAAATATTATCATCTGCCAGGTTAAAGTAGCCACTCTTTCAACATCGTACCGATAGCTTAGCCTGCACTGAAGACGTTCTTTTTTGTTCAAGCTTAGACTGCGCTGTACAAGAGCATAGCAAGAAAAAACTGCACTTAACATCCACATCCCACTCAAAAGGATCTTCTTTCCTTTTCTGCCAAGCTTCTTCCATTTCTCAGGATGCAGCACTTGGATGTATCGCTGCATGCTCATCAACACCACACACAGTATGCTGCAGTAGAGGCTTAAGTAGACCATGTAAGAGAGAAGCTTACACAAGACCAAGCCAAACACCCATTCATGCAGAAGATCCCAAATCCAAACTGGCAGAAAAATCAGAGTGAGTAGATCTGATATGGCCAGGCTTAGCATCAGTCTCGGGGTGAAACTGCCTCTCTTCAGCCATCCAGACAGACGCACCATTACAGCAATATTACCAGGGACTCCCAGTATGAAGCAAAATGCCAACACACTACTGGCAATCAGGTTCTCAGTAGAGACAGGAGCGATGAGCGAGCTGTTAGATGAGTTGAGCTGCTGCATGGTTGAGTTCTGTGGGTTGGAGGAAACTGTAGAACTAAAGTAAGCAGAAGTTTAGAAGTCTGTGAGATATGACATGTCAGTAAGGATACAGTTTCACGTCATTTTGAAAAAGTCCGGAAATGTTTTTTATAGCTCAAGCATTTTTATAGCTCAAGCGGCACAGAACCGTTCTTTTTGAACGTTCTTAAAAAAAGAGAAAAAAGTAAGGGACAAGAATGGGACTTAAAAGACCTTAACAGACAATTTCTACTTTTGCTTCACACCAGAACATCTTAAGATACTAGACCATATCATCTCTAAAGATGGTCCTTCTTTCCCCCAAAGCTTCTCAAAACTTTGGGAAATTGACTATTTGAAACGGTGAAAAAATTCGGATTGAGCAGGAGAGAAAACAATAGTTTGAGATCAATTATAGAATAGTTTGAAAAATAATATTTAAGTAATATATATATTTTGATTAACATTACACAAATGTGAAAGAGCACATGGCTTAACTCTTTCATAAAAAAAAATAAAAAAATTTCAACTAGGTATCAGTTGCATTTCTTCCTTTAGTAGGTGTGTGTGTGTGTGTGTGTGTGACCTTTCTGCCTCCGTACTGGCATCTATCTCTACTCTTAACACTCTATGCTCTGAAGCAAATTCCTGTACAATTATAACATTACAACTCACAGTAAATGTGCTGCAAGTTCCTCTCATGTTGTCTCACAACTGTGCAAGCAGAAGTATAGTAGCATTTTTAAAAATCGGAAAACTTTATTTTGGTTTATGGCTCGAAATGTAAGCGTATTTAAATTTAGAAAACAGATTTCTGTTTCAACCAAAACTATATATAAAATCAGCAATGTAAAGCAGAGACACAAAAAATCTAACAAACACAAAACTATACTTATAATAAATGTTACACACATTTTTGACTGATTAACATTTGTCACTTTACAATTTTACATTCACAACATTTGGCAGATGCACTATGAATACATTAACACTCGTTCACTAGGGTACAGACTTAGGATACATCAACTTTAAGCTTGTTTTTGTTGTTTTTTTAAATATATATTTCAAACAGGGAAAATAATTGTAATTTAAGTTGTAATGTAATTGTTCAAGCCCTATTGCTATTAGTTTAAATGTATTAGATGAGTTGGATGAGACGAGCTGCTGCATGGTTAGAGCTTTCGTGTAACAGGGTGTAGGAGATAATATAAGAAGCAGACGTGTAAAAGTCTGTGGTTTCTTATGTGTATAAAAAAACATCATGGTGTCGAAACATGCACATCAGGAAGTTATGACACAAAAAGATTACCAATGTATTTTGCATTTCTTCATGCATATAGTTTGATATTACAACAATTTATTCTTTATAAATGTATTGACAGTAAAGAGATGCATGCAGATTTCTGGCCAATATTGGAATTACTTGAAAATTCCAAGTAAACTAGTTCAGTCATCTGCATAAAAACCCTATTTCTTAGAACACATCCCAGGTATTCAATCTCTTTCTTTACTAGGGCACATTTTCCCACATTGATTGTCAGTCCTACTTTTGGATGTATTGAAAAACCACCTGTAAATGCAGCCAAAAAAGGCATAGTTTGAAAATGATGTAGGCCTCGAAAGGAAGTGAATTCTTTAAAATTCTTTAAATTCTTTGAACTCTGAGCTCACCGCTCACTATATCTTCAAGAAACTAAGGATCATCTGTACCAGCTGTTCCCTGTTGAAGAGCCCGCAGAGAAAGCGTACTGGAAGGGGTTCACACAACTGTTAATAACAACCAGAGCTGTAGTAACATTCTCTCGAGATACTGCTGATATTAACAGACTGTCATTCCCAGTCAATATAGCAAAGATGATCACAATGTCGGTGATTTGATTCGGGATCCAATACATGAAGAAACACACCACAATTCTGGTCACCACCTTGGTCAATGAGTTACTGCTGAAGAAAGCTGAGTTATTAACTCCTCTGTGAAGGTGAAAGTAGAAATAAGATACGATGGTGAATGAAGCCACAAATATTATAATCTCCCAGGTCTCCACTCTTTGAGCCTTATTCCGATAACTTAGCCTGCACTGAACACGTCCTTCTCTGTCCAAGCTTTCATTGCGCACTACAAGAACATAGCATGATAAAACTGCACTAAACATCCACATAGCACTCAAAAGGATCTTTTCTTTTCTGCCAAGCTTCTTCCATTTCTCAGGATGCAGCACTTGGATATATCGCTGCATGCTCATCAAAATCACACACAGTATGCTGCAGTAAAGGCTTAAGTACAACATGTAAGAGAGAAGCTTACACAAGACCAAGTGCTGAAATGAATTTTCTTTATGGTAATTAATTTTTGTGCTTATTTCATTTTCTTTCCACATTTCTCTTTCTTTGTCGAAAGGAATGCCCCCCCACCCTCCCACCCCACTCTGGTCATGCTGACCTGTGATAAGTGTGTTCTTGTTTTCTTGTTTTTGTACCCTGTGTTTCTGCATACACAAGCAGGATGGTAAGGCTATAGAAATGGAATAGAGAAAACGAGGGAATAGAAAACGAGGAAATCTCTGTTATGTAAAAATGTATTTCTGTGTTATATGTTATATGTCATCTTCACCTCTTCTGATTTAATGTTCTTGATTTGAGTCTATCCTGTTCTTGAAGTGCTCTTGACAGGATGAAGAAGACAAGATAGGTTGACCTGCTTGTGAGATTACTCGCAGGACACTCAGTTTCTCTTTGCTCATGTACAGGCTTTCTGACCTTCAATGCTTGGATAAGAGTTGTGAGGAAGCAGCATTCTGGCATACCCCTATCTATGTTGATAAAACTTAGCCCCCGCCTTATCTCATACACCATAGCTTACTGTATATCATTGCGTATATATTCTGTTCTGTCGCTCAGTTCTTTGAGCAGCTGTTTGGAATAAACCAGATTTGATTTCACTCGTGTGGTTTGTTCTCTCAGTGCTCCGGAGCGCTCCTATTGTTTGCAGAGGTAAAGGGACGCGGACAAGTGCGAGGAGGAATCTTCCTTACACCAAGTCAAACACCCAGCCATTCTAAAGAGCCCAAATCCATAACGGGAGAGAAATCAGAGTGAGTAGATCTGATGTGGCCAGGCTTACTGTAGCATCAGTCTCGGGTGAAACTGCCTCTCTTCAGCCATCCAGACAGACGTACCATTACAGCAATATTACCAGGTACTCCCAGTATGAAGCAAACTGCAAACACACTCATCAGGTTCTCAGTAGAGACAGGAGCGATGCGCGAGCTGTTGGATGAGTTGAGCTGCTGCATGGTTGAGTTCTGTGGCTTGCAGGAAACTGTAGAACTAAAGTAAGCAGAAGTATAGAAGTCTGAGAGATATGTCATGTCAGTAAGGATACGGTTTCACATGTCATTTTGAAAAAGTCTGGAAATGGCTCAAACAGCACAGGACAATTCGATTGTTTTAAAAAAGAAGAAAAAAAACATCAGGGGCTATGGTTTTGCTTCACACCAGAACATCTTGAGATACTGAACCATATCATATCTAAAGATGGTCCTCCTTTTCCCCCAAAGCTTCTCAAAACTTTGGGAAATTGACTATTTGAACCGGTGAAAGAAATCAGTGCTATATGCACATGGTTTAACCCTTTTTTTATTTAAAAAAAAAAACAAAACAATATTTAATCATTTTCCGCTCTATATCAGTAACATTTCTTCCTTTAGTAGGTGTGTGTGTGTGTGTGTGTGTGTGTGTGTGTGTATACGTGTGACTTTCCTCTCTCTGTGCTGTGCTCTTAACACTCTATGCTCTGAAGCAAATTCCTGTACAATTATAACATGTTACAAATCACAATAAATTTTGTCTCACAACTGTGCAATCAGAAGTTTTTTTAAACCACAAAACTTTATTTTTGTTTATAGTGCAAAACGTAAGCATTTTTAAGTTTACAGCTTTCAGTTTAAAACAAAACGATATATAAAATCAGCAATGTAAAACAAATTGTAATTTAAGACTAACTTTTTTGTTTCAAGCCATATTGCTTTTAGTTTAAATGTATTAGATGAGTTGGATGAGATGAGCTGCTGCATGATTAGAGCTTTTGTGTAACAGAGTGTAGGAGATAATATAAGAAGCAGACGTGTAAAAGTCTGTGGTTTCTTATGTGTATAAAAAGCCCACCATGGTGTCGAATCATGCACGTCAGGAAGTTATGACACAAAAAGATCACCAATGTATTTTGCATTTCTTCATGCATTCATTTTGATATTATTACAATTTATGCTTTATAAATGTATTGACAATAAAGAGATGCATGCAAGTGGTAAAGACAAATAGTAAAAAGTATTTGTTGAAATTCCAGGCAACAAATTAAAGTAAACCAGTTCAGTTATCTGTATAAAACTACATTCTTCTATTACTCTTGTAGACCTGTGGAGGTGGGAGCATGGTTAAGTGGAAGTGAATGGAGGGTGGAGTTGGGAGAGTGAGTGTTATGGAGGTGACCACACCTGTAGGAGATTTACTATCAAAAGTTCTAATTTAGTGAGTGACAACAAAGATATGCATGAGATACGAGAGCACAGGGACACAACAGAGCACTGCTAGAGCTGAGCTGAGCAGAGCTGAACTTTAATGTGTATGTGCTTAAGTTGGTGTCTCTCCTGTGAGCGAGACCATGATTCAAGAATCACTAAAAATCTCTCCATGGGGAAGAAAGCAAAAATAAATTTGAAAAGATCTGTTTATTTGTCCCAAGCCATAATGAGGAATCGGTGAACACCATGTGCAGATAATAACACAGCTTTAATGAAACCACAAACTTGACACAAACTCACCAAATCGGCAGGAAATGGGGAGAAACAGAACACAGGCAGAACGTTAGTTAGACAGAAATAGTAAGCCAATCAGGCAAAATAATCCTACAAGGGCAAGCAAGGCGAAAGACATACTGTAGTAAATCCAATGGTAAAAATCAGAGCAGAAAAACAAGGCTTTGTACGCAACTGGGTGGACAATACTTCACGTTGTATAGCCATTTGTGGCTAGCTTAAATGCTGGCTCATCCGGAAGTTAAAACCAAAAGTTATCTCGACTGGACCCGGAATTTAGTATTCCGGTGTTGGCTCCTTCCAGAGAGCTGGTGAGGATGTTCTTACAGAGTTCTTACAGAGGATATTCCTAACATCTTGCAGAAGGCCCTCTATACACGAGATGTGAAATGTGTGCCTCTGTCAGAGACAATGTCCTCTGGGATACTGTAATTTTTGAACAATTGCTCCAAGATTGTTTTGGCAATTTCCATGGCAGTGGGGAGGCCTTTCAGGGGATCAGCTTGAACGCTTAAGAAAACCGATCTACCGCCATGAGAATGATTGTGAATCTCTGTGAGTTGGGTAACATTCCAAGCAGTTCCATGTCATAGTTTGCTTTGGCCAAGATGAGCTTTCTAGAACAGAATGCACATGGGTGTAGTTTGGCATGGGGAACCAGCCAAACTAAACGACGTTGGGAGAGCACATCCCCTATTCCAGTACACGAGTCATCTACTTCCATGATGAATGGCAGGTGGGGGTCTGGGTGTTGCAGGATGGGGGCTGTGGTGAATCTATTCTTGAGTTCATTGAAGGCATTTTGTGCAGAGTCTGACCACTGCATCTTATGTGGTTTACCTCATAGCAATGCTGTCAGGGGGGGGTAAATTTTTAAGAAATCTTCTATAAAAGCTTGTGAATCCAAGAAATCTCTGCAATTCCTTGAGACTGGTTGGGGTGGGCCATACAGTGACCGCCCTTTCTTTACTGTGGTCTAATTCCACCCCCTGGCCATTGATAATGTAACCCAGAAAAGAGATTGTATCCAAGTAAGATTCACACTTTTCCTCATTTATATTCAATTTATGTTGTAGAGGATGCAAAAATTATAAAAAATAGACTGCAGGAATAAGCAAAATGATTCACATAATTTTATATGGTGTGCCTTTAAATGCAATGTCTGTGAAAGTCTGTCAGAGACGTGCATCAGCTCACTCAAACCTCTATACCTCCAAGAAACTAAGGATCATCTGTTCCAGCTGTTCTCTGTTGTAGAGCCCGAGCAGTTGTTAATAAAAAAAACAAAGCTGAAGTAACATTATCTCCAGATTCTGCAGATGAATCTGGGTGGAGACCCATGCAGCCCAAAAGGCATAGTCTGAAAATGATGTAGAAGTATTGCAAGGAACCTGGGCAGTTCTAGGACCAGTGACACAAGCTGGAATTGGGGGTATTGGTCTTGGTTCCCAATGCACCACAGGCTTCCTCGATCAAGCTGAAACATATCGCTTACAGTAGCAGTGAGACTGGAGTAACAATTTTTTTTTTGTTTTTTTCAATGTAGAACATCTTAAGATACTGCATGGTTTAATTATAATTCTTCTATTTAGAAAAACACAGTATTACATCATTTTCGGCTCTGTATCAGTTGCATTTCTTCTTAGATGGTGTGTGTGTGTGTGTGTGTATCTTCTGCCTCCATATTGGCATTTATTTCTACTTTCTGAAATGACTCAAGCAAATTCCTGTACAATTACAGTATAACGTTACAACTCATGGTAAATGTGCTGCAAGTTCCTGTCATGTTGCCTCACAACTGTGCAAGCAAAAGCAGCATTTCTAAAAATTAGAAAACTTTATTTTGGTTTATAGCTCGACTTTTAATTTCAAAAAACAGCTTTTAGTTTCAACCAAAACTATATATAAAAGCAACAATGTAAAGCAGAGACACAAAAAATCTAACAAACACAAAACTATACTTATAATGAATGTTGCTAATATTGACAAACACATTTTTGGATTGAGTAACATTTATCACTTTCTAATTTAAGACTTACTTTTTGTTTTAAGCCATTATGTTTTAGGAGAAGAAAAATGTATTAAGTAGACCAGGGGTCGGCAACCTTAAACACTCAAAGAGCCATTTGGACCCGTTTCCCACAGAAAAAATAACACGGGGAGCCACAAAATTCTTTTCACATCTAAAATGAAGATAACACTGCATATATCGTTTTTTACCTTTATGGAAAGTATAGAAAAAAAAACTGTAGTGTGTTGCATTTAAGAAATCAATTAACTGCTACCGAGTAAACGCAATTTTATTTCTGTAGGCAAACAAAATATTTTGAACAGTTTGAAGGTTACTTTCAAATAAAATGTTTAATGTATAATTGAGTCCTTCGTATTCATGACCAGGGCTCTCAAGGTTTGAAGACAGGCAAGCACGACATCTCCAACCCCTCGCTTTTTTTCATTGGATGTTGCGTTAAATCTTTCCCAGATAGTGCAATTTTCTGATTGGCTATTGTGTAGCGTCTTTTTTGATTGGCTGATAAGTGTCAGGCTCGACTAAGAACTGAGACGAGCTTGATTCCTGCCCGGTTCCACAGAGACAGCAGTGCGGACTGATACATTTTGGGCGCTGCAGCTTATTAAATATGTGATAATTTTTCTGCGTGAGAATACGATGTGCGGCGGGAGAGCGTGAGAAAAGACTGAAATGCGTGACTGTCACTCTCAATGTGTGGCACTTGACAGCCATGCATGACATAAAAAATTTAACTTGCCGGCTGCAGCAAACCAAAAATGCGCCTGCTTTTGTGTGTCAGATTTCGCAAGTCGGCATTTATGACGCATATTTTGAGCGACCAAAAAAAAAAAATTAAACACGGTTTATTTTAATCTTACAAGAGCATCATGATATTAGAATTTAGAATTACATTTTTTTTTTTAAATTAATTAAGAAAAAAAATTTTTTAAATTAAATATTTATTTTCCAAATCTAACGAAACGAACCAAAATGCAGTCATGTGATAACATCCACATTACTCATTGGCCACATGTCTTTGAGCGTATTTCCTAAACTGCTTCTCGATTGGTCAGAATAAACGTGCGGGAAATTTCAACGGAACTCGGAAGTGAACAAAAAGAGGAAATTACAAGAAAATAGACGACTGTGCAATTATGTTCATGGTTGTAATCTACTACTGTACATTGCTTGTATACAGCATTCTATGCATAGTCCAAAATGCGCAATACTTTTTGCAGTTAGGTCTATTCGATCTCGGATCGTGTTCTCACCACAAACGAGCCGTACCAGAGTTCGTGTGAAAGCGTAACAAGACCACCTTTTCAAGGACGTCTCGGTACGCTTGTTTGGTTCGCTTTTGGTGTGTACCAGAGTTCGATAGCTGCATTCTCAACTGCCCAAATGAACGGACGAAATGAGCAATCAAACTCTGGTATGATTCAACTGAACTAAACAAGGCAGGTGTGAAAGCACCCTATATCTTCAAGAAACTAAGGATCATCTGTTCCAGCTGTTCCCTGTTGAAGAGCCCGAGCAGAGAAAGCGTACAGGAAGGGGTTCACACAAGTGTTAATAAAAACCAGAGCTCTAGTAACATTCTCTACAGATACTACAGATATTAACAGAGTGTCATTCCCAGTGAATGCAGCAAAGATGATCACAATGTTTAATATTTGATGTGGGATCCAAATAATGAAGAAAAACACCACAATTCTGGTCACCAGCTTGGTCAATGAGTTACTGCTAAAGAAAGCTGATTAACTTAACTTAGCTTATTAACTCCTCTGTAAAGGTGAAAATAGAAATAAGATACGATGGTGAATGAAGCCACAAATATTATAATCTCCCACATTAAAGTTGCCACTCTTTCAGCCTCATTGTGAAATATTAGCATGCACTGAAATCATCCTCCTCTGATCGAGCTGAGATTGTGCTGTACAAGTGCATAGCATGAAAAAACTGCACTTATCCAAATCCCACTCAAAAGGATCTTCTTTCCTTTTCTGCCAAGCTTCTTCCATTTCATAGGATGCAGCACTTGGATGTATCACTGCATGCTCATCAACAACACACACAGTACGCTGCAGTTGAAGGCTACAACACCATGTAGAAGAGATGCTTACACAAGACTGACTCAAACACCCAGCCATGCAGATCAGCCCAAATCCAAATCGGCAGAGAAATCAGAGTGAGTAGATCTGATATGGCCAGGCTTAGCATCAGTCTTGGTGTGAAACTGCCTCTCTTCAGCCATCCAGACAGACGCACCATTACAGCAATATTACCAGGGACTCCCAGTGTGAAGCAAACTGCAAACACACCACTGGCAATCAGGTTCTCAGCTGAGACAGGAGCGATGAGCGAGCTGTTGGATGAGTTGAGCTGCTGCATGTTTGAGTGCTGTGGCTTGGAGGAAACTGTAGAACTAAAGTAAGCAGAAGCATAGGAGTCTGAGAGATATGTCAGGTCAGTAAGGATACGGTTTCACATGTCATTTTTAAAAAGTCCGGAAATGGCACAAGCATTTTTAGAGCTCAAGCACATAACAATTTTAAAGTTTTAAAAGAGAAAAAAGACAAAAACATCAGAGACAAGAATGGGGCTATGAAATTACAAGACGTTAATGGACAATTTCTGGTTTTGCTTCACACCAGTACATCTTCAGATACTGCACCATATCATCTCTAAAGATGGTCCTTCTTTTCCCCCAAAGCTTCTCAAAACTTTGGGAAATTGACGTTATAGTTTGAGCTCAATTACAGAATAGTTTGGAAAATATGAATAATATTTAAGTGATAGAGACGGCAGGGGAGCATCGCCCAGGGCTGAGCGCAGTGCACGTCGCGAGCGTGTGTATAGATCGTTGCTGAATTTTTTTGGGGCTGACAACTCCTCTGTGTGTGACATGGAAACCTTCAGAAATGCCTATCTATACAAAATAGTCTGTTTTATTTATAAAAAATTGTGTGCTAAGGTGTTGCCATAGTACATTCATATTTATATAAACCTTGTGCAGACCTGGGGTCTATTTGACTCATCTGGAAAGTTTAATGTGTCATAACTTGGGTTTCCTTCCACATATTTGCCTGAAATTTACCAGGATTGTTCCAAATTATGAACTTTGCAAGTAAAATTAATTTTGTCTATTTTTGTTGAACTATGTGTTCAGACCAGTATATACTATGAGTTTTGGATCCTTCTGGGTCATTTTGACCCGGCCACATTTAGTGGGGCAATAGGTCACACTTTTGCCCTTTTCAGCGCAATGATCATACATACAGACACAAAAATGGACACATAAAATGTCCACTAACACACGCACCCAAAACACACACTCACACACCACACACACATGCACACACACACACGCACGCACACACACAAATTGGGCATTGCATTTCATTAGACCTACAGAAAAATAAAAAAGCCAAACATTTGTAAATATGTCACACTTTTGATATGACTTTGCCTAGCAGAGGGCAAAATATGATCTGCCAAAATGATGCTACACACATGCGCAAACACACACACACACACACACACACACACACACACACACACACACACACACACACACACACACACACACACAAGCATTGGGCATTGCAATTCATCAGGCCTCCAGAAAAAACAAAAGCTACTCATTTGTTAATATTTCACACTTGTTATAGCATTTGTCCAGCTGGGGGCAAAATCTGTCCTGCCAACAAGCTTCACACACACACACACACACACACAAACAGACAGTCAAACACTGTTCAAAGAATTGGGCATTGCATTTCAGTTGGCCTCTAGACAAAACAAAGGCTACACATTTTTAAAAGTTTCACACACGTACACACACACACACACACACACACACACACACATACACACACACCCACACATTCTCACACACACACACACACACATTCATATTTCTTTAAAGAAGTTCAAAAATAAAATACATGTGTTTTGCAAATCATATTTGTTTCCTCCCTTATTTAGAAATTTAGTTGCATCAGTCAGCGTTGGCCTGGAGATATGCTGAGTAATGTTTGATATTTATCAGTCAGTGGTTATCCAAAATAATATTTAATAATTTCTGCTTATTTTACTAAAAAACATGGCATAATTTCATAAGGTTTATCATTCATAAATTAAGTATAGAAAAAACATAAGGAGTGTAAAAGAAGTTTTAATTCACATGAAATTATGTCATGTTTTTGAATGTGTGTGTGTGTGTAGCCTGTTGTTGGTTGATCAGATGACATCAGGTGGGCAAAAGAGATATTATAAGTGTAAAATAGATATTACAGACAGAATGGTGATCATTTATAAGCATGGTTTATAAGCATTCAAGTAATTTGGCCTTGAAAAAAACAGGTTTTATTATTTGCTGAAATTATAAATGGTCAAATTGGTTTCAAAACAATCTCCTGCCTTTGAAATATACCAGCCTGGAATTGTGCATCAACTTTTGCACCTCTATAGTGAAAATAATTAAAATTACTTTTTACTAAACAATGAGGCATTTTTGTATATATTTGTGTTAATATGGTGGAAACAAGTTAGACTAAAAAGGTTGGGGAAAAAATGGCTATCATATATACTTCATTTTTTATAAGCAGTCAAAACACACAAGGTCAAGTTGACTCTGCGCTCCTAATTTGTATATGATGGACAACAGGAGGGTTAAGGCCTTCATCCTAAAATCAGAACTCTCCGGTATGCCCACTGAAGATGTTAGCCAGACAAGAAAAGGTTGAAAGGGAACGGGAAGTTATTGGTATCTACTATTTAGGCGCATTAAGGTCATAAAGAAAACAGAATTGCGAGTAGTTTGCAGCTTTCTGTTACTTACTGATGTGGTCATTGTGGGGGCTTGAGTTGAGTCAATCAGAAAAACTGCATTTGAAATGAAAAAAGTGGCACTTTTGTTGCAGTATCCCTTCTCATGAGAGAACTGATGGTTATCTGTGTGTGTGTGTGTGTGTGTGTGTGTGTGTGTGTGTGTGTGTGTGTGTGTGTGGTGTCAGTGGTGGTATGCTGCAGCACTTGAACTGGTAAGAAGATGTGTACATTTCGTTTATTTGCTTGTAGCGATTTTGGCTCGCGAAGCAAGGTAAATATTTATAAGTAATTGTAATGTGTTATAGTGACTCTAAATATTTTAACCTAAGTTGAAATTAACGGTAATGGAATTAACGTTACACTTATTTGGTCTGTTCGTCCGCCGAACGGGCCGTGTAACCTTTATTAATTCTATGAAGGTTCACTCCCCTTTTACTTTACACCGTAATTTGAATTAAATTAACTTAATAGAGCATGTAGTTCAGACCAGATGTTGAAGGTATCTTACGTTTGTGAGCGATACTCAGAGACAATCACTTATGGCACAAAAAATATGACATTTAATGAATGAGACAAACACAACATAAAACTAACTACACAAACAAACAAAAGAAATAGGGAAAACAAAGATGAAAATAAAATAAAACAAAAGAAATTAAAATTGGGGAAAGGGAGGAAGAGACTGGAAAGAAGAAATTAGAGAAAGGAAGGAAAGGAATGGCAAGCTTAAACTTCAAAATTAATCACACCCTAACTGGGAAATCGTCACCGGAAACTTAAATTCACCTCAAGACACAATACAAGGTTCATACTTAAAATATGCATCTAAATTGGATGGTAAAGGAAACGGTTACTTGCATTGGCTTACTGCACAAGAGTCCGGATGCAACAGAGAAATCTCTGAAAAGTCAGTTAGGGTGGGGTCAGACGTTCTTCCAAGTTCTCCTGAAGATCAGAATAGTTGTCGTTCTTGGAAGTGAAGCTTGCTGGAACTTCTTTGAAGGAAGATGGAGTCGTCTCCAAGCTGTTCCGAAAGTCTGACCACAGATTAGTGGTGTTTGTGACAATTTAAAGGTCGCGAACTCCACCCATCTTTGGGGAGATGGCCAATACTACGGACAAGATTTCGGAGGGAAAACTCCCTTTGTTTCAGGTGTCTGTGGGCGTGGTTTAGCAATCAAACTTTAGATGACTTTAAAGTTTTATCCAAGGTGTATTAAAACGGTATGGCACCTTTCGTGCTCAAATAAAATACACCATTGTTTGAAAAACAAGTAACCGATAATTTTGTGGTCATTTGGATACTAAACATGAAGGGTAATGACGGTATAAAGGCAGCGGTACATTACATACACAGATCAGTAATCGAAGGGTAACTGATGTTAATACGATATTATGTTCTTATAAAAGGCAAAGAAACAAAAATGAAACACAAAACAAAATGCACTTTCATTAGGGAAGTAAAAAGAAAACGATAGCTTCGTATACATTCTGACATCAGACCTTAAAGGGGCATACAGCATTAGAACAGGTATACATTAACATGCCATGACTCAGTAATTAGAGTATAACTGATGTTAAATACAATGTTGTTTTCTGACACATGAATAAAATACACCCTTGTCAGGAAAGTAAGGAGCAAATCATTTTAAGTCAGGCAAGCCTTCCTTAAAAGAAGAAACACATTACAAAAGGGTTATAAAGAATGAGAACCTTAGAGTATCTTATCTTCGGATTTTATTAGTAAAAGGAATGTCTCATTGTGTCTTTGTGTAGGCTCCAGTCATTCTGGAGCCAGTTGTGTGTGTAAAACTGGGTTGCTCATCGGTTGATTGAAGAGTAGAGGTTGAAATTTAGGGTGCCTGGGACATGAAATCTAAAATGACCTGTACCAGACGCTACATGCTGCAGTCTGATCATTGTGAAGACAGTCACAGCCTAACCCCACAGTGATGGATGTGATGAGAAAATCACTGGCTGATTTGTAGAAATCATACAGGACATACTAAGATAAATTAAGTTTTTACAGTTAGGCAGAATCAAGAGATTATAATTAAAATGTGGGGTGTGAAGACAGAAGGAGAGGAGAGAGAAAGAAGAAACTGGCTGGAGAAAAGACTTGAGACTTCAGTACAATTCTGATCCATGTAATTGGTTTAATACCATAAATGTACTGCCATTACAAGCACATTTCAGTGTTTAAAGTAGAAAAACTCCCGGTGTCTTTTGTGTGACACCAAATAATAGGATTTTAATTCATCACAGTATATAGGTGAAAAAGAGTAAAGGCAAACAGTGCTATATGTGCTGAAATGATATTCAGATTGAGCAAGGGAGAAAACAATAACTAGTTTGAGCTCAATTACAGAATAGTTTGGAAAATATTAATTAAAATTTAAGTTGCATGTTCTCCCCGTGCCTCAGGGGTTTCCTCCGGGTACTCCAGTTTCCTCCCCCGGTCCAAAGACATGCATGGTAGGTTGATTGGTATCTCTGTAAAATTGCCGTATTGTGTGATTGTGTGAGTGAATGAGTGTGTGTGTGTGCCCTGTGATGGGTTGGCACTCCGTCCAGGGTGTATCCTGCCTTGATGCCTGATGATGCTTGAGATAGGCACAGGCTACCCGAGACCCTAGGTAGTTCGGATAAGCGGTAGAAAACGAATGATGAATGAATGAATATATTTGGATTAACTACACAAATGTGAAAGGGCATTAAAAATTAAAACAACACAATATTTCATCATTTTCAGCTCTGTATCAGTTGCATTTCTATCTTTTAATAGGCGTGTGTGTGTGTGTGTTTGTGTGACTTTTCTGCCGCCGTACTGGCATCGATCTCTACTCTTAAAACTCTACGCTCTGAAGAAAATTCCTGTACAATTATAACATGTTACAGCTCACAGTAAATGTCCTGCAAGTTGCTCTCATGTTGTCTCACAAATGTGCAAGCAGAAGCAGTATTTTTAAAAATCAGAAAACTTTATTTTGGTTTTTTGCTCGAAATGTAAGTATTTTTACGTTCACAAAACAGCTTTCAGTTTCAACCAAAACTATATATAAAATCAGCAATGTAAAGCAGAGACACAATAAATCAAACAAACACAAAACTATACTTATAATGAATGTTGCTAATATTGATGAACACATTTTTGACTGATTAACATTTGTCACTTTACAAATTTTACATTCACAACATTTGGCAGATGCACTTATCCTGAGCAATGTACAAAAGTGATTTGAGGTCTCCAGCAATGAATACATTAACACTCGTTCACTAGGTTACAGACTTAGGATACATCAACATTAAGCTTGTTTTTTTTTTTTAACACATAATACAAACATATAGTAAAATAATTGGAATTTAAAACGTACTTCTTTGTTTTAAGCCATTATGCTTTTGGTTTAAATGTATTAGGTAGATTAAAAGTTTAAAAAAAAAAACATAAAGCCTCACTATAAATTAAGAAATGAATCTGAAAATGTATATTAAAAGGTGTAATAAAAAAATTAGAGGATGCAACAAGCTATAAAAATAGACTGCAAGAATAAGCAAGATGATTTGTATAATTTTATATGGTGTACCTTTAAATGTAATGTCTGTGAAAGGCTGTCAGAGACGTGCATCAGCTCACTCAAACCTCTATATCTTCAAGAAACTAAGGATTATCTGTTCCAGCTACTCCCTGTTGTCGAGCCCGAGCAGAGAAAGCGTACAGGAAGGGGTTCACACAACTGTTAATAAAAACTAAAGCTGAAGTAACATTGTCTCCAGATTCTGCAGAACTTAACAGACTGTCATTCCCAGTCAATGTAGCAAAGATGATCACAATATTGGAGATTTGAACCGGGAACC
This sequence comes from Tachysurus fulvidraco, assembly GCF_022655615.1. NCBI lineage: Eukaryota > Metazoa > Chordata > Actinopteri > Siluriformes > Bagridae > Tachysurus > Tachysurus fulvidraco. The sequence continues at coordinate 5,897,022 of NC_062526.1, forward strand.
AAATAATGAAGGAACACACTACAATTCTCGTCACCACCTTTGTAAATGAGTTACTGCTAAAAAAAGCTGAGTTATTAACTCCTCTGTAAAGGTGAAAGTAGAAATAAGATACGATGGTAGATGAAGCTACCAATATTATAATCTCCCATATTAATGTAGCCACTCTTTCAACCTTATTCTGATAATTTAGCCTGCACTGAAGAAGTTTTTCTCTGTCCCGACTTTCATTGCGCACTACAAGAGCATAGCATGAAAAGACTGCACTTAACATCCACATAGCACTCAATAGGATCTTCTTTCCATTTCTGCCAAGCTTCTTCCATTTCTCAGGATGCAGCACTTGGATGTATCGCTGCATGCTCATCAACACCACACACAGTACGCTGCAGTAAAGGTTTAAGTACAATATGTAAGAAAGAAGCTTACACAAGACCAAGCCAAACACCCAGCCATGCAGAAGAGCCCAAATCCAAACCGGCAGAGAAATCAGAGTGAATAGATCTGATATAGCCAGGCTTAGCATCAGTCTCGGGGTGAAACTGCCTCTCTTCAGCCATCCAGACAGATGCACCATTACAGCAATATTACCAGGAACTCCCAGTATGAAGCAAACTGCCAGCACACTACTGGAAATCAGGTTCACAGTAGAGACAGGAGTGGTGAGCGAGCTGTTGGATGAGTTGAGCTGCTGCATGTTTAGAGCTGTCGTGTAACAGACTGTACAGTAGCAGAAAACAAATGAAGTAGATGTGAGTCTGTGGTTTCTTATGTGGATAAAAAAACATGGTGTCGAAACATGCATGTCAGCAGGTTATGACACAAAAAGATCACCAATGTATTTTTTGACGATAACAATTTATGGCTTTTTATGCTTTTTTTATATGTATTGACAGTATGAGATGCATGCAAAAATAAATTTAAAGAGATCTGTTTATTTGTCCCAAGCCTGCCTTTCCTCATTTCCTCTCTGAACAAGAGTGTGTCACACTGATGTAGAAATTTGAGGATTTGAGGTGAGTGTGCTGTTCAAGGACAAAAACAAGCAGGACAGATGAGGAAAAGGTTTATTCATTTTAACAAACAAACTTAGATGGAGGCAGATATAACAAAAGTCATGTCAAACAGAGATCCATACAAGAATCAAATACTTATAATATATATAATACCTATCAAATAATATAGAATCAAAGATAATATTACCAGGCCAAAAATATATAGGTAAATAATTAAATAAGTGTCCTCTGTTAATAAAGTAATAAACAAAAATAAAATCAAGAAAGGCAACAAACCCTAAGGTCAGCAGCACATGGTGTTACTTAAAGGTTTAGTCCAACTTCCGACAATTTTCCCGTGCCTATATTCCCTCATTTTTCCAGACGTTTTCTGACATTCATTCCCAAGCGATTTTCACTGGTGATGAACTGAGTGAACGTACAAATTCACTGCCTGACACTAGATGGTGCTTATAAAAAGCACACAAGGTGGCGTTGCGGAACTTTATGCTCCTGACACTCGCTTGTCACACAGAAGAAGATGAAATATCTTATCGAGATTTTTCTAGCCACTGTTGTGTTTGTCATAAAGCTCTTTGTTTCAGTAACCAATGAGACCAGCAGCTCTACATTCATCTTGCCTGTGATCAGCAAGAACGTTTTGTGCTTGAGCACCACCAAGTTACAGCAGCTCCAGGCACATGAACAAAAAGCGCCAATCTCATCTGTCTGCCAGTTTTAATGCGGCGCATCCAACCAAATAAAGAAGCCACAGGAGTTTTTTTTTTTTTTTAATGCCGCTTTTAAGCCTGCCATGAATTGTCTCACCGGCATTAGAGTAATTTATTTTATTCATCCACAGGAGGGCTCGATGATCAGTCTCTACAGTAAAATGCCTTCACAAGAGATAATATTTAAAAGAGTCCAAGGCCAATTTCACTGCTTAACCTTCCTTCTCAATAGTGGAATAACACGTTGCCTGGGGAAACAAATTACGGCTAATATAAGCCATAGGGTGATGATTCCCCACTTCTCACTAAAGCATTGCTCCTAGTGCAATTCCTAAAGCATTTGTCTGTAAAGTAAATGGTTCATCAAATCGGAGACTGAACTAAACTGGGCTTTCCTGAAGAGCTTCTTGAATATCCTAGAAAGCTTTTTGAGGTTGCTCAGTCCACTGAATCTGGTTTGGAGCGTTCGTCTTAATCAGACCTGTTAGGGCAGCAGCTCTAAAAGAAAAATTGGGCCCAAATTGATGATACCATCCAACTAAACAGAGAAAAGACTTCACTGGCATCTTGGTGAAAAATCGTGAACATTTATATACATTTACATTTACAGCATTTGGCAGATGCCCTTATCCAGAGCTTAAATCTCTAACACTGAATACATTAATGCTGGTTCACTAGGTTACATACTTAAGATACCATGAGTTTAAAACATTTGTTCAGAGTTACAATGAAAAAGTGTCAAAGGTTTTTTTTTTTTTTTTAAATGCAAAAGATAAGGAAAGAAGTGCTAGTTCAAGTGCTTCCTGAATAAGTAGGTCTTCAACCGCCGCTTGAAAATAGCCAGTGACTCAGCTGTCCGGACCTCTAGGGGAAGTTCATTCCACCACCTTGGTGCCAGTACAGAGAAGAGTCTTGTAGTATACTTGCCTCTTACTCTGAGAGATGGTGGAACCAGGAACAGGACTCCATAGCGTGGACATATCCCACTTATGGCTGAATGACCCTATTTCTTAGAACACATCCCAGGTATTAAATCTCTTTCTTTACTAGGGCACATTTTCCCACATTGATGGTCAGTCCTACTTTTGGATGTATTGAAAAACCACCTGTAAATGCAGCCAAAAAAAGCATAGTTTGAAAATGATGTAGGCCTCGAAAGGCAGTGAATTCTTTAAACCTGGAACTCTGAGCTCACTGCTCACTATATCTTCAAGAAACTAAGGATCATCTGTACCAGCTGTTCCCTGTTGAAGAGCCCGAGCAGAGAAAGCGTACAGGAAGAAGTTCACACAACTGTTAATAACAACCAGAGCTGTAGTAACATTCTCTCCAGATACTGCTGAGATTAACAGACTGTCATTCCCAGTCAATATAGCAAAGATGATCACAATGTCAGTGATTTGATTCGGGATCCAATACATGAAGAAACACACCACAATTCTGGTCACCACCTTGGTCAATGAGTTACTGCTGAAGAAAGGGGAGTTATTAACTCCTCTGTGAAGGTGAAAGTATAAACAAAATACGATGGTGAATGAAGCCACAAATATTATAATCTCCCAGGTCTCCACTCTTTCAGCCTTATTCTGATAACTTAGCCTGCACTGAACACGTCCTTCTCTGTCCAAGCTTTCATTGCGCACTACAAGAACATAGCATGATAAAACTGCACTAAACATCCACATAGCACTCAAAAGGATCTTTTCCTTTCTGCCAAGCTTCTTCCATTTCTCAGGATGCAGCACTTGGATATATCGCTGCATGCTCATCAAAATCTCACACAGTATGCTGCAGTAAAGGCTTAAGTACATTAAGTACATACAAGTCAAACACCCAGCCATGCAGAAGAGACGAAATCCAAACGGGCAGAGAAATCAGGGTGAGTAGATCTGATATGGTTAGGCTTAGCATTAGTCTCGGGGTGAAACTGCCTCTCTTCAGCCATCCAGACAGACGCACCATTACAGCAATATTACCAGGGACTCCCAGTATGAAGCAAACTGCCAGCACACTACTGGTAATCAGGTTCACAGTAGAGACAGGAGTTATGAGCAAGCTGTTGGATGAATTGTGGTGCTGCATGGTTGAGTGATGTGGCTTGGAGGAAACTGTAGAACTAATGTAAGCAAAAGTATAGAAGTCTGAGAGATATGTCATGTCAGTAGGGATACGGTTTCACATGTCATTTTGAAAAAGTCTGGAAATGGCTCAAACAGCACAGAACAATTTGATTGTTTTAAAAAAGAAGAAAAAAAACATCAGGGGCTATGGTTTTGCTTCATACCAGAACATCTTGAGATACTGAACCATATCATCTCTAAAGATGGTCCTTCTTTTCCCCCAAAGCTTCTCAAAACTTTGGGAAATTGACTATTTGAACCGGTGAAAGAACTCCGTGCTATATTCACATGGTTTAACCCTTTTTTTATTAAAAAAAACAACAACAATATTTCATCATTTTCCGCTCTGTATCAGTTGCATTTCTTCCTTTAGTTAGGGGTGTGTGTGTATGTATGTATGTGTGTGTGTGTGTGTGTGTGTGTGTGTGTGTGTGTGTGTGTGTGTGTGTATGTGTGTGTGACTTTTCTCCCTCTGTGCTGGCATCTATCTCTACTCTTAACGCTCTACGCTCTGAAGCAAATTCCTGTACAATTATAACATGTTACAAATCACAATAAATTTTGTCTCACAAATGTGCAATCAGAAGTAGCATTTTTTTTAAACCAGAAAACTTTATTTTTGTTTATAGCGCAAAACATAAGCATTTTTAAGTTCAGAAAACACCTTTCAGTTTAAAACAAAACTATATATAAAATCAGCAATGTAAAACAAATTGTAATTTAAGACTAACTTTTTTGTTTCAAGCCATTTTACTTTTACTTTAAATGTATTAGATGAGTTGGATGAGATGAGCTGCTGCATGATTAGAGCTTTTGTGTAACAGGGTGTAGGAGATAATAAACGAAGCAGACGTGTAAAAGTCTGTGGTTTCTTATGTGTTTAAAAAAACACCATGGTGTCGAATCATGCACGTCAGGAAGTTATGACACAAAAAGATCACCAATGTATTTTGCATTTCTTCATGCATTCATTTTGATATTATAACAATTTATGCTTTATAAATGTATTGACAATAAAGAGATGCATGCAAGTGGTAAAGACAAATAGTAAAAAGTATTTGTTGTATTTGTTGAAATTCCAGACAACAAATTAAAGTAAACCAGTTCAGTTATCTGTATAAAACTACATTCTTCTGTTACCCTTGCAGACCTGTGGAGGTGGGGGCATGGTTAAGTGGAAGTGAATGGAGGGTGGAGTTGGGAGAGTGAGTGTTAAGGAGGTGACCACACCTGTAGGAGATTTACTATCAAAAGTTCTAATTTTGTGAGTGACAACAGAGATACGCATGAGATATGAGAGCACAGGGACACAACAGAGCACAGCTAGAGCTGAGGCGAGCAGAGCTGAACTTTAATGTGTATGTGCTTAAGTTGGTGTCTCTCCTGTGAGCGAGACCATGATTCAAGAATCACTAAAAATCTCTCCTTGGGGAAGAAAGCAAAAATAAATTTGAAAAGATCTGTTTATTTGTCCCAATTCATAATGAGGAATCGGTGAACACCATGTGCGGATAATAACACAGCTTTAATGAAACCACAAACTTGACACAAACTCACCAAATTGGCAGGAAATGGGGAGAAACAGAACACAGGCAGAACGTTAGTTAACCAGAAATAGTAATCCAATCACGCAAAATAATCCTACAAGTGCAAGCAAGGCGAAAGACATACTGTAGTAAATCCAATGGTAAAAATCAGAGTAGAAAAACAAAGGGGAACCAGCCAAACTAAACAACATTGGGAGAGCACATCCCCTATTCTGGTACATGAGGCATCTACTTCCATGATGAATGATAGCAGTGCTGTCAGGGGGTTGCCACAGATCTAAATCTCTAAGAAATCTTGTATAAAAGTTTGCGTATCCCAAGAAATCTCTGCAATTTCTTGAGACTGGTTGGGGTGGGCCATTCAGTGACCGCCCTTTCTTTGCTGGGGTCTAATTCCACCCCCTGGCCATTGATAATATAACCCAGAAAAGAGGTTGTATCCTGGTGAAATTCGCACTTTTTCTCTTTTATACACAATTTATGTTGTAAGAGTCACTGAAGGATTTGGAGTACCAAATAAGTAATGTGGGTTACAAGAGAAGGTGAGTAAATGTAAATATAAACAATTACGTACAGATTCAGTAAATTTTTTGTATTTCTGTTACAAATGCCTGAAATACAACTGGCAAGTTCGTTAAGCCATACGGCATTACCAAAAATTCATATAGACTGTGATATGATGAATACGATGATGATGAATATCATTGTATACTGTTCGTATGTTGCTCAGTTTAGATTGTGGATAGTTTGTGGACACTCTGAGGATGTTATATGGCATGGAAAATTTGGGTGACACAATGCGGAGACCGGCCGAAGTTCCCAGTTGCGCCACGATATCTATGGGTTGTCAAGCTGAAGCCATGGAAATCCTAATATGATCTAGTTAGCTGGAGACAAGGTGTTGTACAACACAATGTCCTTGGCATGAAACAAACCAATCTGCAATGTGAGAGAAGGTGTGTGATGAGGCTGACTAAGATTCAATCTCACTATAGATCCATGTGAAGTGGGCCTCACGGGACAGAAAGCACATAGATGGCCGGCTTGGCCACAATGGAAGCAGAGCTGAAGGCGGATGCAAGGCTGGCGCTCTTCTGGTGATGCTCCATTCCGGACAATTTGCATGGGTTAAGGTGCTTCGTCGCAGAGGTAGTGCGGAGCTTTTGGTAGGGTTTGTTGCAGCCTGTAACGAATCAGGTTGTCTAGCCGGCTAGCTAGCATGATGTATTGAGTCATGGGGAGGTCCTCATCCCGACAAGCCAGTTAAACTTGGAGGTTGGGATTCTGGCCTTCCCAAAACATGGGCTTGAGAGCTGTGTCTTTCCATCTGCTTTGTGCCACTAGCATGCAGTACTTCACTGCATATTCAGCTAAGTCAGAACCTTGACAAAGCTGTATAATCTGAACTGCCACATCTCTCCCTCCTGTGGGGTACTCAAATTCTTTGCGCATTTATTGAAAAAAAAAGTTTAGAAGGAACTAACTTTAATGTGTATGTGTCCCAGTTTGCGGCAGCCCAGTCCATTGCTTTCCATGTGAGTAGCGTCATTAGAAACACGCACCGGGTTATGTCCTTTTGTGGAAGTTTTGAGGTTCGAGAGAATTAAAGCATAAAAATATCACACCAACAGGCACGGGCAAGAGTATAAAGGTTTTCACGGTTTATTGTGTTCAGCTTTGCAGAAGGACCCAACACTCTACATGTAAAATCAGAGAGGAAGGGCCTCCATTATTGATAACACCAGCATTTTATAGACAGGAATAAAATGAAACAGGACATGTAAAACCAAAACATCATCCACCATTGGCTTAGAAGCATCGCCTGTTCATCTTCTGACCAAGCTAATCCCACGGGAACAAAAAAGGTCTCATGGGAAAGGTCTGATTAAAGGCAGTTTTAGGAAGAAACAACTGAAATCTCTAGTCACAATAACTACCAGCCATGGGAAATACAGAAGCCTAGAAGGACAGATTCATGTGTTCTTCTCTAAAGTAAAAATTTCCACTACAGTCCTCACCGTATGTATCGGGTTGATGGTGAAAGAATATTTCACATTGCCGCAAAAAACCCTTACAATGGTCGGCAGAGCCATCAAACTTATCTGGAAAGGCCATGTGTGGCGGTTTAGGCTGAGGTGTAGGTGGATTGCAAAGAGCCTGGAGGAGGCTTTGTTTTAGTAGTCTGCAGCGCCTTGAGCTCCTCCTTGTAGATGGCTAGCTGCTCGCCTTGATGGGCTACCAGTGCCTGTAATTACCCTAGATCCTCTGGATTCGCTGGAGGCAAAGTATTCTGTAGTGGGGAGTCGGCGGAATCCATGTGCGGATAATAACACAGCTTTAATGAAATCACAAACTTGACACAAACTCACCAAATCATTTCCTCTCTGAACAGGGGAATATCACACTGGTGTGGAAACTTGAGGATTTGAGGATAATTGTGGTGTTTGATGCCAAAAACATGCAGTACAAATGAGAAGATGAGAAGAAGGTTTAATTCTTTCAACAAACAAAATTAGACAGGCTCATATATAACAAAAGTCACATCCAACAAATGTCCAGAATCAAAAACTTTAGATAATGTAACCAGGACAAAAACAGATCAATAATTAAATGTGTCCCCTGTTAACAAAGTAAGACACAAAAACAACTGTGCAAGCAAAAGTAGCATTTTTAAAAGTCAGAAAACTTTATTTTGGTTTATAGCTCGAAATGTAAGTGTTTTTAAGTTCAGAAAACTATATATAAAATCAGCAATGTAAAGCAGAGACACAAAAATCTAACAAACACAAAACTGTACTTATAACGAATGTTACTAATATTGATGAACACATTTTTTGACTGATTAACATTTGTCACTTTACAAATTTACATTCACAACATTTGGCGGATGCACTTATCCTGAGCAATGTACAAAAGTGATTTGAAGTCTCCAGCAATGAATACATTAACACTCGTTCACTAGGTTACAGACTTAGGATACATCAAATTCAAGCTTGTCTTTTTGTTGTTGTTTTTTTAGCACAATATAAACAAGGAAAATAATTGTAATTTAAGACTTACTTCTTTGTTTCAAGCAATTATGCTTTTGGTGTAAATGTATTAGGTAGATTACAAGTTTGAAAAATCATACAGAATCACTTTAAATTGATGAAATTAATCTGAAAAAATATGTTAAAAGGTGTTATAAAAAAGAAGTAGAAGGTGCAAAAAAAACTATAAAAATAGACTGCAAGAAATAACATCTGTGATAGGCTGTTAGAAAAGTTCATATTCTCTCTCAAACCTCTATATCTTCAAGAAATTAAGGAGCATCTGTTCCAGCTGTTCCCTGTTGAAGAGCCCGAGCAGAGAAAGCATACAGGAAGGGGTTCACACAACTGTTAATAAAAACCAGAGCTCTACTGACATTGTCTCCAGATACTGCAGATCTTAACATAGTGTCATTCCCAGTCAATGTAGCAAAGATGATCACAATGTTGGAGATTTGAACCGGGATCCAAAACATGAAGAAACACACTACACTTCTAGTCACCACCTTGGTCAATGAGTTACTGCTAAAGAAAGCTGAGTTATTAACTCCTCTGTACAGGTGAAAATAGAAATAAGTTACTACGGCGGATGAAGCCAGAAATATTATAATCTCTTTCTCTTTATATATATTTTTTAATCTCTTTATAAACTCTTTCAACCTCATTCCGATAACTTAGCATGCACTGAAGACGTCCTCCTCTGTCCAAGTTTAGATTGCGCTGTACAAGAGCATAGCATGATAAAACTGCACTTAACATCCACATCCCACTTAAAAGGATCTTCTTTCCTTTTCTGCCAAGATTCTTCCATTTCTCAGGATGCAGCACTTGGATGTATCGCTGCATGCTCATCAAAATCACACACAGTACGCTGCAATAGACGCTTAAGTAGATCATGTAAGAGAGAAGCTTACACAAGACAAAGCCAAACACCCATTCATGCAGCAGAGCCCAAATCCAAACAGGCAGAGAAATCAGAGTGAGTAGATCTGATATGGCCAGGCTTAACATCAGTCTCGGGGTGAAACTACCTCTCTTCAGCTATCCAGACAGACGCACCATTACAGCAATATTACCAGGGACTCCCAGTATGAAGCAAACTGCCAGCACACTACTGGTAATCAGGTTCACAGTAGAGACAGGAGTTATGAGCGAGCTGTTGGATGAGTTGTGGTGCTGCATGGTTGAGTGATGTGGCTTGGAAGAAACGGTAGAACTAAAGTAAGCAGAAGTGTAGGAGTCTGTGAGATGTCATGTCAGTAAGGATACGGTTTCACAAGTCATTTTGAAAAAGTCCAGAAATGTTTTTTTCATAGCTCAAGCAGCACAGAACAATTTGAACATTCTTAAAAAAAGAAAAAAGTAAAAAACATCAGGGACAAGAATGGGGCTATGAAATTGCAAGACCTTAATGGACAATTTCTAGTTTTGCTTCACACAAGAACATCTTGAGATACTGTAGACCCTCTCTAAAGATGGTCCTTCTTGTCCCCCAAAGCTTCTCAAAACAAAGGATATTCAGATTGAGCAGGCAAGAAAACAATAACTATATATAAAATCAGCAATGTAAGGCAGAGACACAAAAAATCTTACAAACAAAAAAACTAAACTTATAATGAATATTGCTAATATTGATGAACACATTTTTGACTGATTAACATTTGTCACTTTACAATTTTACATTCACAACATTTGGCAGATGCACTTATCCCGTGCAATGTACAAAAGTGCTTTGAAGTCTCCAGCAATGAATACATTAACACTCGTTCACTAGGTTACAGACTTAGGATACATCAACGTTGAACTTGTTTTATTTTTAAACACAATACAAACAGAGAAAATAATTGTAATTTAAGACTAACTATTTTGTTTCAAGCCATATTGCTTTTAGTTTAAATGTATTAGATGAGTTGGATGAGATGAGCTGCTGCATGATTAGAGCTTTTGTGTAACAGGGTGTAGGAGATAATAAACGAAGCAGACGTGTAAAAGTCTGTGGTTTCTTATGTGTATAAAAAAACATCATGGTGTCGAATCATGTACGTCAGGAATTTATGACACAAAAAGATTACCAATGTATTTTGCATTTCTTCATGCAGTCATTTTGATATTATAACAATTTATGCTTTATAAATGTATTGAAAGTAAAGAGATCCATGCAAGTGGTAAAGACAGACAGGGAAAAAGAATTTGTTGTCTGGAAATTCCAAGTAATCCAGTTCAGTCATCTGCATTAATCTACACTGGGAAAATTCTTCTATTACTCTTGTAGACCTGTGGAGGTGGGAGCATGGTTAAGTTGAAGTGAACGGAGTGTGGAGTTGGGTGAGTGAGTGTTAAGGAGGTGACCACATTTACTATCAAAAGTTCTAATTTAGTGAGTGACAACAGAGATATGCATGAGATATGAGAGCACAGGGACACAACAGAGCACAGCTAGAGCTGAGCTGAGCAGAACTGAACCTTAATGTGTATGTGCTTAAGTTGGTGTGTCTCCTGTAAGCGAGATCATGATTCAAGAATCACTAAAAATCTCTCACATGGGAAGAAAGCAAAAATAAATTTGAAAAGATCTTTTTATTTGTCCCAAGCCATAGTGAGGATTCGGCAGGCAATAGGGGAGAAACAGTACACAGACAGAAAGTTAGTTAACCAGAAGTAGTAATCCATACAGGCAAAATAATCCTACAAGGGCAAGGCAAAAGACATAGTAAATCCAATGGCAAAAATCAGAGCAGAAAAACAAGGCTTGGAACGCAACTGGGTTGACAATACTTCATATAGGCGTTTGTGGCTAGCTTAAATGCTGGTGCATCCGGAAGTTGAAACCAAAAGTGACCTCGACTGAACCCAGAAGTTAGTATTCTGGTGTTGGCTCCCTCCAGAGAGCTGGCGAGGATGTTCTTACAGAACAGGGGATCAGTTTGCACGCTTTAGAAAACCGATCTACCGCCATAAAAATGGTTGTGAATCCCTGTGAGTTGGGGAGCTCCATCTTCGTTGCCTGTGTGTCAGGAGGTCAAGGAGGTATGCACCCATTTCAAGCAGTTCCCAGTTTCCACGGCATAGTTTGCTTTGGCCGAGGTGAGCTTTCTAGAACAGAATGCACATGGGTGTAAACGACGTTGGGAGAGCACATTCCCTATTCCAGTACACGAGTCATCTACTTCCATGATGAATGGCAGGTGGGGGTCTGGGTGTTGCAGGATGGGGATGTGGTGAATCTATTCTTGAGGTCATTGAAGGCATTTTGTGCAGAGTCTGACCACTGCATCTTATGTGGTTTATCTCATAGCAATGCTGTCAGGGGGGTTGCCACAGAGCTAAATTTTTTAAGAAATCTTCTATAAAAGCTTGTGAATCCAAGAAATCTCTGCAATTCCTTGAGACTGGTTGGGGTGGGCCATACAGTAACCGCCCTTTCTTTGCTGGGGTCTAATTCCACCCCCTGGCCATTGATAATGTAACCCAGAAAAGAGATTGTATCCCTGTAAGATTCACACTTTTCCTCATTTTTATTCAATTTATGTTGTAGAGGATGCAAAAATTATAAAAAAAAAAAAAAAAAAGACTGCAGGAATAAGCAAAATGATTCACATAATTTTATATGGTGTGCCTTTAAATGCAATGTCTGTGAAAGTCTGTCAGAGACGTGCATCAGCTCACTCAAACCTCTATACCTCCAAGAAACTAAGGATCATCTGTTCCAGCTGTTCCCTGTTGTAGAGCCCGAGCAGAGAAAGTGTACAGGAAGGGGTTCACACAACTGTTAATAAAAAAAACAAAGCTGAAGTAACATTATCTCCAGATTCTGCAGATGATTCTGGGTGGAGACCCATGCAGCCCAAAAGGCATAGTCTGAAAATGATGTAGAAGTGTTGCAAGGAACCTGGGCAGTTCTAGGACCAGTGGCACAAGATGGAATTGGGGGTATTGGTCTTGGTTCCCAATGCACCACAGGCTTCCTCAATCAAGTTGAAACATATCGCTTACAGTAGCATTGAGACTGGAGTAACAAATTTTGTTTTGTTTTTTTCAATGTAGAACATCTTAAGATACTGCATGGTTTAATTCTGATTCTTTTATTTACAAAGAAGACAATATTACATAATTTTCAGCTCTGTATCTGTTGCATTTCTTCCTTTAGTAGGTAGGGGAGTGTGTGTGTGTGTGTGTGTGTGTGTGTGTGTGTGTGTGTGTGTGTGTGTGTGTGTGTGTGTGTGTGTGTGTGTGTGTCTTTTTTGCCTTAAATCTCTATGCTCTGAAGCAAATTCCTGTACAATTATAACGTTACAACTCACGGTAAATGTGCTGCAAGTTCCTGTTATGTTGCCTCACAACTGTGCAAGCAGAAGCAGCATTTATAAAAATTAGAAAACTTTATTTTGGTTTATAGCTCGAAATTTTAATTTCAAAAAACAGCTTTTAGTTTCAACCAAAACTATATATAAAAGCAACAATGTAAAGCAGAGACACAAAAAAATCTAACACAAAACTATACTTATAATGAATGTTGCTAATATTGACGAACACATTTTTGGATTAAGTAACATTTATCACTTTCTAATTTAAGACTTACTTTTTGTTTTAAGCCATTATGCTTTAGGAGCACACAAATGTATTAAGTAGACCAGGGGTCGGCAACCTTAAACACTCAAAGAGCCATTTGGACCCGTTTCCCACAGAAAAAATACCACAGGGAAAATCATCTAAAATAAAGATAACACTGCATATATCGTTTTTTACCTTTATGGAAAGTATAGAAAAAAAACTGTAGTGTGTTGCATTTATGAAATCAATTAACTGCTCCCGAGTAAACGCAATTTTATTTCTGCAGGCAAACAAAATATTTTGAACTGTTTGAACTAACCTTAAGAAAAAAGACGCTGGGTTGAAGGTTACTTTCAAATAAAATGTTTAATGTATAATTGAGTCCTTCATATTCATGACCAGGGCTCTCAAGTTTTGAAGACAGGCAAGCATGACATGTCCAACCACTCGCTTTTTTTCATTGGATGTTGTGTTAAATCTTTCCCAGATAGTGCTATTTTCTGATTGGCTATTGTGTAGTGTCTTTTTTGATTGGCTGATAAGTGTCTGGCTCGACTAAGAACTGAGACGCGCTTGATTCCTGCCCGGTTCCACAGACATACATTTTTGGCGCTGTGGATTATTAAATATGTGATCGTTTTTCTGCATGAGAATACGATGTGCGGCGGGAGAGCGGGAGAAAAAACCGACATGCGTGACTGTCACTCTAAATGCGTGACACTTGACAGCCATGCATGACATAAAAAATTTAACTTGCCGGCTGCAGCAAACCAAATATGCGCCTGCTTCTGTGTGTCAGATTTCGCAAGTCGGCAGTTATGGCGCATATTTTGAGCGACCAAAAAAAAAAAAAATTAAACACGGTTTATTTTAATCTTACAAGAGCATCATGATCTTAGAATTTAGAATTACATTTTTTTTTAAAAAACTAACTAAAAATAAAAAAGTTTAATTAAATATTTATTTTCCAAATCTACAGGGAGCCACAGCAGCGGGTTGAAAGAGCCACTTGCGGCTCCGGAGCTGCGGGTTGCCGACCTCTAAAGTAGACATTTAAAAAGTCATACAGTATCTGTTAAATTCATCTGCACAATATGTTAGGTGTAATAATAAAAAAAAAAGATGGAAACAAAAACTATAAAAATAGACTGCAGGTATAAGCAAAATGATCCATATAATTTTATATGGTGTGCCTTTAAATGCAATGTCTGTGAAAGGCTTTCAGAGATGTGCATCAGCTCACTCAAACCACTAAGGGTGCTTTCACATCTATAGTTCGGTTCATTTGGTCCGGAGCAAAAGCAAAAAATGATACAATGTACTGTAGGTTTTTAGCAGTTTTGGTTCCTTTTCACACCACACTGATCGTTCTGTTCCGCACCAGTTGAAACAAACCAAAATGCAGTCATGTGATAACATTCACATCACTCATTGGCCACATGTCTTTGAGCGTATTTCCTAAACTGCTTCTCGATTGGTCAGAATAAACGTGCGGGATATTTCAACGGAACTCGGAAGTGAACAAAAAGAGGAAATTACAGGAAAATAGACGACTGTGCAATTATGTTCGTGGTTGTAATCTACTACTGTACATCGCTTGTATACAGCACTCTATGCAAAGTCTTAATTTTCAGAATGAAGCGCGGATGTGGCTTTAAAATATCATTTTAATGCACTGCAAACGGCGAAGATGCATCGCAAGACACTTCAGGAGTTGGAGAGCATTACTTTTGCGAAACTGTGACATGCTCATCTTCCGAAAATATAGCCAACGACCCACTACGGCAGCTGGTTTAGTCCAAAATGCGCAATACTTTTTGCAGTTAGGTCTATTCGATCTCGGATCGTGTTCTCACCACAAACAGAGTTCGATAGCTGCATTCTCACCTGCCCAAACGAACCGCACGAAATGAGCAATCGAACTCTGGTACGATTCAACTGAACTAAACAAGGCAGGTGTGAAAGCACCCTATATCTTCAAGAAACTAAGGATCATCTGTTCCAGCTGTTCCCTGTTGAAGAGCCCGAGCAGAGAAAGCGTACAGGAAGGGGTTCACACAAGTGTTAATAAAAACCAGAGCTCTAGTAACATTCTCTACAGATACTACAGATCTTAACAGAGTGTCATTCCCAGTGAATGCAGCAAAGATGATCACAATGCTTAAGATTTGAACTGGGATCCAAATAATGAAGAAAAACACCACAATTCTGGTCACCAGCTTGGTCAATGAGTTACTGCTAAAGAAAGCTGATTAACTTAACTTAGCTTATTAACTCCTCTGTGAAGGTGAAAATAGAAATAAGATACGATGGTGAATGAAGCCACAAATATTATAATCTCCCACATTAAAGTTGCCACTCTTTCAGCCTCATTGTGAAATATTAGCATGCACTGAAATCGTCCTCCTCTATTCGAGCTGAGATTGTGCTGTACAAGTGCATAGCATGAAAAAAGGATCTTCTTTCCTTTTCTGCCAAGCTTCTTCCATTTCATAGGATGCAGCACTTGGATGTATCACTGTATGCTCATCAACAACACACACAGTACGCTGCAGTTGAAAGCTACAACACCATGTAGAAGAGATGCTTACACAAGACTGACTCAAACACCCAGCCATGCAGATCAGCCCAAATCCAAATCGGCAGAGAAATCAGAGTGAGTAGATCTGATATGGCCAGGCTTAGCATCAGTCTTGGTGTGAAACTGCCTCTCTTCAGCCATCCAGACAGATGCACCATTACAGCAATATTATCAGGGACTCCCAGTGCAAAGCAAACTGCCCCCACAATACTGCCAATCAGGTTCTCAGTAAAGTAAGGACCGAGGAGCGAGCTGTTGGATGAGGTGAGGTGCTGCATGGTTAGAGCTTTCGCGTGACAGGGTGTAGGATCTAAATACTATAAAAAGCAGAAGTATAGGAGTCTGTGGCTTCTTACATAGATTAAAAAACAGCATGGTGTCGAAAGATACGTCAGGAAGTTCTGGTGAAAAAGGTTCGGCAATATATTTTGCATTTCTTCATGCATTCATTTTGACATAATTTAAGTTTTATAAATGTATAGACAGTAAAGAGATGCATGTAGGTGGTTAAGACGGATAACAAAATTTATTTTTTAATCTGAAAATTCAGTAAAGCCAGTTCTGTCAGGACCACGTTGTCAAATGAGAATTTATTAGATGATAGCACACAGTTAGTGTTGGCGGTATGGTTATGTTCGGGACAGGAATCCACGCGCCCGTCCGTACGCATGCACGGACCGAGCGGGGAGAGCAGCACTTGAAAATAGAATAGACCACCCATAACAGAACCATTAAGTTTTTTAATTTTTTTGCAAATAATAAAAGAATAAATGGATAAATAAATAATTATATAATTAGAGAGAGGGAGAGAGAAAGAAAATATGTGGAGATTTAATACGTAAACTGGTACAATGAACAAGGGTTCCGGCATGGTGGAGTCGGGGATGGAGGAGGGAGTTTAAGTAGCAGCAGCGGCAACTCGCTAGAAAGCGGCTCAATGAATGGGAATTTAAATGTTCGGGTAATATGGATGACATAACCGGATTGGTGCGGGTCGTGGACTGCTGATTAACAGCTGATGCATGCTTGACGACGTGGCCTGCCAAATCTGACATGAAGCTTAATTTCAGTCAGCTGCATAAAATTACACTGCAGAAAATTCTGCTGTTTCTCTTGTAGACCTGTGGAGTTGAATGGAGGGTGGAATCAGGAGAGTGACTGCTAATGCTACACCTGATGTACAGATGATAAAAAAAAGAAAAGAAAAGTTTTTTCCTTTGAACAAACAAAATTAGGCAGGCTTATACATAACAAAAGTCACGTCCAACAAGGTTCCATACAAGAATCACAAACTTTAGATAATGTAACCAGGCCAAAAACACATTACAGTAAGTACAGTAAGTGCGTCTGCCAAATGCTGTAAATGTAAATGTAAATCTGAACCTTATGGTTTAGTCCAAGTTCCTCTAGAACACATTAGTATGGAGCCTGAAGCCCCACTTCTCCCTTTGTTTGCTGACACATGCAATGTGTCATGAACCAGAGTGATCTTGGACCCAGGGAAAAGGTCATTAGCAAAGAGGAATCAGTAGTGTGCACCCTTCCATACATCAAAATTTTAATAAACTATTAACTGTTTTTATTTATTCTTATAAATAAGAGGATTATAAAAAATAACAAAATTACTAAATTTCACTTCAAAATAGCATTTAAAAAGTGGTAGAGACCAAATATGTGAGGTGGGCTATGCACCATCACAATAAAATAAAATCATCATGGAGTGTCCCTTTCCCAGATCATCAAGAGCCACACTGGCATCCACCAGACTCAACACCAGGCCCTTCATGAGCTAAATTTGGAGCAAGAGCAAAACTTCCAGACTGAGCATTGATAGATGCTTTGGAGGACCAGACAGCTGCTAATCTAGCAGCAGTTTTGCAGGGAACCTGGGTAGTTCTAGTTCCCAATGCACCACAGGCTTCCTCGATCAAGTTAGGCCATATTGTTTGTAGTTGCAATGAGACTGGAGTGACAAATTTTGGTTTTGTTTCAGCGAAGAACATCTTGAGAAACTGCATGGTTTAATTATAATTATTATAATTTATTTTATTTTTTTACAAAAAGACATTATTACATAATTTTCAGCTCTGTTCAGTTCAGTATCAGTTGCATTTCCTCCTCTAGTAGGTGTGTGTGTGTGTGTGTGTGTGTGTGTGTGTGTGTGTGTGTGTGTGTGTGTGTGTGTGTGTCTTCTGCCTCCATATTGGCATCTATTTCTACAGTCAGAAATGGCTCTGAAGTGAATTCCTGTACACTTATAACATGTTACAACTCACAGTAAATGTGCTGCAAGTTCATGTCATGTCATTTCTCACAACTGTGCAAGCAGAAGCAGCATTTTTAAAAATCAGAAAACTTTATTTTGGTTTATATCTCAAAATGTAAGTGTTTTTAAGTTCAGAAAACAGCTTTCATTTTCAAGCAAAACTATATAAAATCAGCAGAGACACAAAAAATATAAAGCAGAGACACAAAAAATCTAACAAACTCAAAACTATACTTATAATGAATGTTGCTAATATTGATGAATACATTTTGGATTGAGTAACATTTATCACGTTCTAATTTAAGACTTACTCTTTGTTTTAAGCCATTATGCTTTAGGAGCACACAAATGTATTAGGTAGATATTTAAAAAGTCATGGAGTATCTGTTAAATTCATCTGCAAAATATGTTAGGTGTAATAAAAATAAGATGCAGAAAAAAACTATAAAAATAGACTGCAGGAATAAGCAAAATGATTCAAATAATTTTATATGGTCTGCCTTTAAATTCAATGTCTGTGAAAGACTGTCAGAGACGTGCATCAGCTCACTCTAACCTCTATATCTTCAAGAAGCTAAGGATCATCTGTTCCAGCTGTTCCCTGTTGAAGAGCCCGAGCAGAGAACGCGTACAGGAAGGGGTTCACACAACTGTTAATAAAAACCAGAGCTCTAGTAACATTATCTCCAGATTCTGCAGATCTTAACAGACTGTCATTCCCAGTGAATGCAGCAAAGATGATCACAATGTCTGTGATTTGAACTGGGATCCAAAAAATGAAGAAACACACAACAATTTTGGTCACCAGCTTGGTCAATGAGTTACTGCTAAAGAAAGCTGAGTTATTAACTCCTCTGTGAAGGTGAAAGTAGAAATAAGATACGATGGCGAATGAAGCCACACATATTAGAATCTCCCAGATTAAAGTAGCCACTCTTTCAACCTCATTCTGATATCTTAGCGTGCACTGAAGTTGTCCTCCTCTGTCCAAGCTTATACTGCTTAGTATGAGAGCATAGCATGAAAAAACTGCACTTAACATCCACATCCCACTCAAAAGGATCTTCTTTCCTTTTCTGCCAAGCTTGTTCCATTTCTCAGGATGCAGCACTTGGATGTATCGCTGCATGCTCATCAACATCACACACAGTACGCTGCAGTAGAAGCTTAAGTAGATCATGTAAGAGAGAAGCTTACACAAGAGTCAAACACCCATTCATGCAGAAGAGCCCAAATCCAAACAGGCAGAGAAAGCAGAGTGAGTAGATCTGATATGGCCAGGCTTAGCATCAGTCTTGGGGTGAAACTGCCTCTCTTCAGCCATCCAGACAGACGCACCATTACAGCAATATTACCAGGGACTCCCAGTATGAAGCAAACTGCAAACACACCACTGGCAATCAGGTTCTCAGCTGAGACAGGAGCGATGAGCGAGCTGTTGGATGAGTTGAGCTGCTGCATGTTTGAGTGCTGTGGCTTGGAGGAAACTGTAAAACTAAAGTAAGCAGAAGTGTAGGAGTCTGAGAGATATGTCAGGTCAGTAAGGTTACAGTTTCACATGTCATTTTGAAAAAGTCCGGAAATGGCACAAGCATTTTTATAGCTGAAGCACATAACAATTTTAAAGTTTTAAAAAAGAAAAAAGACAAACACATCAGGGACAAGAATGGAGCTATGAAATTACAAGACCTTAATGGACAATTTCTGGTTTTGCTTCACACCAGTACATCTTCAGATACTGCACCATATCATCTCTAAAGATGGTCCTTCTTTTCCCCCAAAGCTTCTCAAAACTTTGGGAAATTGACGATTTGAACCGGTGAAAAATTTCAGTGCTATATGTACTGAAAGGATATTCAGATTGAGCAGGCGAGAAAACAATAACTAGTTTGAGCTCAATTACAGAATAGTTTGGAAAATATTAATATTATTTAAGTGATTAACATTACACAAATGTGAAGGAGCACACGGTTTAAAAACCCCTTTATGCCTCGCCCACCCTTTTGCAGGTTTTTCGCCTACATGACCTACCCAACAAAAAGTGGTACAGCTCCCACATACTTTGACACACAGGGGAGAGCCTGGTCTCATTGGAAAGAAGAGATTCTCTAGTTTCAGAAACTAGTTTAAGATTGATTCTAGGCCTTACTGGTACAAGGTTACAGGGGTTTGAATGCAGGTTTTCATTTCCGCCTGGGTTGTTTACCTGATAAACTGATTAATCTTATTTTTCTGGAACATGTTAGGGACAAAATAACAACTGAGAGTCATAGCCACATGTCTTGGCTTTCACCAAAAAAATTTCAAGTCAAAAGACCCAAAAATGGCTTCAATAAAAATATTTTTCTACGGACATGGTCGTCTGGTGCAGCGTTTTTGTGTACTTGTTTACTATATAATTCAAAGTTATATAGTAAACAAGTACACAAAAAGGCTGCAGAGTCACGGAGTCACCAGGTCCTTCTCTCACTCACCAGCACTCGCATTCCCCTGAGTACTAATTAGCACCACCTGATCCACATTCTTCAATCAACGCACACCCTATATAAACCACTCTCAGTCACTCAGTCATTGTCTGGTCTCGTATGTGCTAACGTGATTCTTCCCCGCAGTCATTCAAGCTCCAGACTCCCGGTTGCTTCACAGCTATCGGCTCTCCTTCCTTCTCCCTCGCCTTCGGTGCTACCGGATTATTCTCCCCGTATCCACCTACTCCTGTCTAGGATCCTGTCTCTCTTCCTCCTGTGTTCTCCCCAGCATGTGTGTGTGCGTGTTTACGCTTTCTGCAAACTTCATAGTGCTTCATACAGTTTCGAATTCGATACATCTGCTCACGGACTTCAATAAAGATCTCTTTGGTTTTGCTTACCCTAGCCTGTGGCTTGTGTATCATTACAGAAGACCAGACCATA
Organism: Tachysurus fulvidraco; assembly: GCF_022655615.1. Taxonomy (NCBI): domain Eukaryota; kingdom Metazoa; phylum Chordata; class Actinopteri; order Siluriformes; family Bagridae; genus Tachysurus; species Tachysurus fulvidraco. Next base: position 5,917,751 of record NC_062526.1, read on the forward strand.
CCGGAAGCATTATGAATGTTCCAGCGTCGGATCCCATTCGCAAATTGGTGGATCTTCTTCGCGCATCGCTACAGTCCGGCGCCACCGCACCAGCCATAGCACAGTCTTCTTCTGCGGCCATAGTCGCATCTCCCATGGCCAGCCCAGCGCCCTACTCTGGTTCGGCGGAGAATTGCACCGGATTTCTGCTGCAGTGTTCGCTAGTGTTCGAGATGCAGCCTCAACAATATCCCACAGAGCGCTCTAAAATAGCCTTTATCATCTCACATCTCCGAGGAAAGGCTCTCCAATGGGCAGATTCATTGTGGCAACAGAACTCCCAGACGGTACAGTCATATGCCTTATTTGTTTCTCACTTCAAGGAAGTATTTCATATTTCTGATGCGGACTCCTCAGCGAGCGACGAGCTGTATCATTTACGACAAGGGAACATGACAGTCACTGACTATGCCTTGAAGTTTCGCACCCTAGCCGCTGTGAGTGGCTGGAATGAAACAGCGTTGATTACAGCCTTTCGTAATGGATTGGATCCATCAGTACAATTACATCTCGTCTCTTATGATGATCAAATGGGGTTGGAGAGGTTCATACAACTGTCCATTCGCACGGATCATCGCCGACTAGGGTGTCTAACGACAGAGGGTTCACCACCCCGATCTCTTAGCCGATCAATGTTCACTCATCCCGAACCTACACCCATGCAGGTGGATTCCATGCATCTCTCCTCGTCCGAACGTCAACGGAGAATTCATCAGAGACTGTGTCTGTACTGTGGAGCTGCGGAGCATACTGTCTCCTCATGCCCCATTCGCCCACCACGACACCCGGTGAGTGTTCTCCAATCTGAACCACCCCTTCACTCACCCTTACAAACTCAAGTGGTGATATCTTTTCGTCATTACTCTATGTCTATTTCAGCTCTCCTCGACTCCGGTTCAGCGGGCAACTTCATCTCCTCGAACCTCTGTCACGCCCTTCAGATCCCCAAGAGCAGAGTTCCGAGGGCACTCCAAGCCCACTCCATCACCGGCAGACCACTAAACAGATCCAACATCCACCATAGTGCGGGCCCTGTGACGTTGACGGTGGGAGCGCTGCATGTAGAGGACATCACCCTCCTGGTTTTGGAGAATTCAACCTCAGATGTCATTCTGGGGCGTCCATGGCTCATACAACACCACCCGGAGCTCTCTTTGGAAACCGGTGAGGTAAAGAGATGGAGTTCTCACTGTTTGTCAACCTGTTTCCCTCAATTACCTTTACCACGTAGACCACCATCCAGAGTACGAGTATGTACCACCTCCATCGAAAGCCCGCACCAGAACATCCCCTCCAAGGTCCCAGTCCAATATGAAGAGTATGCCGACGTATTCTGTCCAAGGAGAGCTTCGCAGCTACCGCCTCATAGGCCATGGGATTGCGCGATTGATCTCCTACCAGGTAAACCAGTGCCCAGGGGAAGGATCTACCCGCTCTCTATTCCCGAACAAGAGGCCATGGAGGAGTACATCCAAGAGGCTCTTGCACAAGGCTACATCCGTCCCTCTACCTCTCCTGCTGCGTCCAGTTTCTTCTTTGTAGCTAAAAAGGACGGAGGCCTCCGACCCTGTATTGACTACTGATGCCTCAATAGTATCACCACCAAGTTCCGCTACCCCCTCCCCCTCGTCCCTGCGGCCCTGGAACAATTACGAGGTTGTAAAATCTTCACAAAACTTGATTTAAGAAGTGCGTACAACCTAGTCAGAATCCGTTCAGGGGATGAGTGGAAAACGGCGTTTGTGACTCCAACGGGCCACTATGAATATTTAGTAATGCCGTATGGCTTAGCTAACTCGCCATCTGTCTTTCAAGACTTTATGCACCATGTGTTCCGGGACTTCCTGAACCGGTTTGTGATTGTATACATCGACGATATCCTCATCTTTTCCAAATCCAGGGCAGAACATATTCGACACGTCACGGAAGTCCTATGGAAGCTCCGGGAACACCAATTATACCTAAAGGCCGAAAAATGTGAGTTCCACACACCCCAGATAGCCTTTTTAGGCTATGAGGTATCAGCGTCAGGAACCTCTATGGACGAGGGGAAGGTAAAAGCGGTTCAAAACTGGCCTATTCCCAACACCATCAAAGAGCTTCAACGCTTTTTGGGATTTGCAAATTTCTACAGACGGTTTATCCACAACTTCAGCCTCATTGTCACACCCCTCACCTCACTCCTCCGGGGCAAACCCAAATCACTGAGCTGGTCTCCCAAGGCTACAGAGGCCTTCGAAGAGCTGAAAGAAGCCTTCACCCACACTCCGGTACTCATTTATCCCAATCCTAAGCTTCCCTTCACCGTAGAGGTCGACGCCTCCACTACTGGGGTCGGTGCAGTTCTTTCACAACCTCACAGTAAGACCCAGGTACTCCATCCATGCGCCTTCTTCTCCCGCAAATTCACCCCGGCCGAAGTTAATTACGACATAGGCAACCGCGAACTCCCAGCCATCAAACTTGCGCTAGAAGAATGGAGACACTGGTTAGAGGGTGCCAAATCCCCATTTACCGTTTTCACTGATCATAAGAATCTACTATATCTCCGAGATGCAAAAAGGCTGAACCCTCGTCAAGCCCGATGGGCTCTGTTCTTCACCCGCTTCAATTTTACCATCACCTATCGTCCGGGAGTGAAGAACAAGAAAGCTGATGCTTTATCTCGCATCCACAAAGGTGAGGAGGAATCTGACCAACCAGAGACCATCCTTCCATCCTCCATGATTGTCAGCCCAATCCAGTGGACAGGTGAAGGATCAAGTACTGTCCATCCACCACCGGGATGTCCCGCCCATGTTCAGTTCATTCCTGTGTCTCAACGCATGCCCCTCATCAATCAAGTACATACCTCAGTGGGCACGGGTCACCCAGGCATTGGCCGAACCCTCTCACTCCTCCAGGGAAAGTTTTGGTGGCCCAGGATGGCCCAAGATGTCAGGAGGTTCGTGTTAGGATGCTCAGTCTGTGCCACCACCAAGACACCTCATTCTCCACCCACGGGCAAACTTTATCCTCTTCCCATTCCCAATCGTCCATGGTCACACTTGGGGATCGATTTCGCCACAGACCTGCCTACCTCTGAGGGTAAGACCTGCATCTCGTTGTGGTCGACCGTTTTCTCTAAGACTATCAGGTTAATTCCCTCAAGGGCCTCCCCACAGCTATGGAAACTGCAAGACTCCCTCTTCGAGCAATGTCTTCAGGGTATTTCGGTATTCAAGGTTGTCCGATGAGCCTTCGGATGTCCCGTCTGTTGACCACTGGTTCCGTGAGAGTGAGAGGGTATGGAACTCAGCGCATCATCAGTTACAGGGAGCCGTGAGAAGACACAAGAGGACTGCTGACACTCGTCGTTCCTCCACTCCAGGTTACCAAGTAGGTCAGAAGGTATGGCTGTCCACGAAGAACATTCGTCTACAGCTCCCCTGCAGAAAGCTGAACCCTCGTACATCGGACCCTCGAAATCGTTAAGGAGATCAATCCTGTGGCATTTCAACTCAACTCCCCAGTACCTATCGTATACATCCTGTCTTTCATGTGTCTCACTTCAAACCTTATCACTCACCAGTTTTCTCTCCCATCTCTCTCAGGTCCTGTGCTGAAGAGAGTACCCCCCCACCTACCATAGAAGAAGACACCGGGATCTACTTGGTAAAGGAGATCCTGGATTCCAGACGTCGAGGTGGGGCTCTAAGTATCTTGTCGCTTGGAGGGGTATGGACCGCAGAGGAACGTTCATGGGTGCCCCGAGATGATATTCTGGACCCCGATCTCCTCCGGGAGTTCCACGAGTCACACCCAGGCAGACCCGCACCTAGACCCAGAGGCCGCCCACCCGGCGCTCTGGTGTTCCCCTGTCCTCAGGAGCGGACCGTGAGGGGGGGGGGGGTACTGTCACGGAGTCACCAGGTCCTTCTCTCACTCACCAGCACTCACATTCCCCTGAGTACTAATTAGCACCACCTGATCCACATTCTTCAATCAAAGCACACCCTATATAAACCACTCTCAGTCACTCAGTCATTGTCTGGTCTCGTATGTGCTAACGTGATTCTTCCCCGCAGTCATTCAAGCTCCAGACTCCCGGTTGCTTCACCGCTATCGGCTCTCCTTCCTTCTCCCTCGCCTTCGGTGCTACCGGATTATTCTCCCCGTATCCACCTACTCCTGTCTAGAATCCTGTCTCTCTTCCTCCTGTGTTCTCCCCAGCGTGTGTGTGTGCGTTCATAGCTTTTTGGGCGGTTCCCCGAGACAGACGTAACGTTTGTATGCCACGGAGGACCATCGTCCTAGACTTTTTAAGGTAGGAATCGCGGTGACCGAGGCTTGACATGGCTTTGCTCTTCTCGGTTAGAAACAGCGGTTCATTTGGACGGGCATGAGGGCGAGGACCCAGATACCGGGACATGGAAAAGAAGGGGCAGAACTCTGTATTAGTATGAGTTATTGCGACGGGAATACATTTGAAATCTTTGTCAGACTTTGAGTGTTTTAGGAAAATTGAAAAATAATGTTCGTCTAGGGTGATATCAGACACCGTGAGGTCATGGGAGGTGTCGAATTTATTGTTGCGTGTCGTGAATTGCTGGACAGGGCAGGCCTGAAGGAGAGGCATCTGGGCACAGCCATTGGAACTCCTGAAACTTAAAACGAGACACAGTCAGCTATTTTATTGTCGAGGCCGGGAATGTGAGTCGTGCGCAGTATGAAGTTGCAGGTGACGCATGTCCACGTAAGGTGCCTTAGGAACTTGTTAATAAAGGGGACAGAGGAAATCCCTTTGTTAATAATGTGGATGGTTGCTTTGTTATCGCAGTACACAAGAATTCGTTTCCTGGACCACAGGTTACCCCAGAGGATGCATGCCACGCTGATGGGATATAGATCTAATAAAGCGGTAGAAATAGCATTTGGGGGGAAGAGCTGACAACTCTTTTGGCCACAAGCTGGCGAACCACTGGCTATTAACACTAGATTTACTGACTTTTTTATTTTCTGGTGCAGGTCCCGAGGTGTGATTCCCCCCTGTTGAGATTTTCACAGTTCTTCAGCCCTGCTTTTGTTGTGCAAACACCCCCATCACCTGGGAGGCCTGGCACATTTGCATTTGTTCACTCAGAGTAGCTCAGATCCAAGGCAGGCCAAACCTCTGTGTGTGACATGGAAACCTTCAGAAATGCCTATCTATACAAAATAGTCTGTTTTATTTATAAAAAATTGTGTGCTAAGGTTTGTCATTGCCATAGTACATATCATATTTATATAAACCTTGTGCAGACCTGGGGTCTATTTGACTCATCTGGAAAGTTTAATGTGTCATAACTTGGGTTTCCTTCCACATATTTGCCTGAAATTTACCAGGATTGTTCCAAATTATGAACTTTGCAAGTAAAATTAATTTTGTCTATTTTTGTTGAACTATGTGTTCAGACCAGTATATACTACGAGTTTTGGATCCTTCTGGGTCATTTTGACCCGGCCACATTTAATGGGGCAATAGGGCACACTTTTGCCCTTTTCAGTGCAATGATCATACATACAGACACAAAAATGGACACAGAAAATGTCCACTAACACAAGCACCCAAAACACACACTCACACACCACACACACACACACACAAATTGGGCATTGCATTTCATTAGACCTACAGAAAAATAAAAAAGCCAAACATTTGTAAATATTTCACACTTTTGATATGCCTTTGCCTAGCAGAGGGCAAAATATGATCTACCGAAATGATGCTAGCTAGTTTATGGATGTGGTAGCTCAGTGGTTAAAGTGTTGGACTACTGATCGGAAGGTCATGGGTTCGAACCCCAGGTCTACCAAGCTGCCACTGCTGGGCCCCTGAGCAAGGCCCTTAATGCTCAGTTGTAAGTCACTCTGGATAAGGGTGTATGCTAAATGCAAACTGAATCTTGATGCTACACACACATGCGCAAACACACAAGCATTGGGCATTGCAATTCATCAGGCCTCCAGAAAAAATTTGTAAATATTTCACAATTGTTATATGCATTTGTCCAGCTGGGGGCAAAATCTGTCCTACCAACAAGCTTTACATTTACATTTACATTTACAGCATTTGGCAGACGCCCTTATCCAGAGCGACGTACATAAGTGCTTAAATCTCTAACACTGAATACATTAATGCTGGTTCACAAGCTTCACACACACACAGACATACACACACACACACACACACACACGTTCATATTTCTATAAAGAAGTTCAAAAATAAAATACATGTGTTTTGCAAACAATATTTGTTTCCTCTCTTATTTATAAATTTAGTTGCATCAGTCAGCTTTGGCCTGGAGATATGCTGAGTAATATTTGACATTTATCAGTCAGTGGTTATCCAAAATAATATTTAATAATTTCTGCTTATTTAAAAAACATGGCATAATTTCATAAGTTAAGTATAGAAAAATATGAGTGTAAAAGAAGTTTATAAGCATTCAAGTAATTTGGCCTTGAAAAAAACAGGTTTTATTATTTGCTGGCATTAAAAACGGTCAAACTGGTTTCAAAACAATCTCCTGCCTTTGAAATATACCAGCCTGGAATTGTGCATCAACTTTTGCACCTCTATAGTGAAAATAATTAAAATTTTCAGTTTTTTTCTTTTTACTAAACAATGAGGCATTTTTGTATATAAATAAGGTTTTATATACATACGTATATATATATATATATATATATATATATATATATATATATATATATATATATATATATATATATATATATATACATACGTATATATGTACATTTATATACACGTATATATATATATATATATATTTGCAAAATATATGTTAATATGGTGGAAACAAATTAGACTAAAGACGTGGGGGGAAAAATGGCTATCATATATACTTCATTTTTTATAAGCAGTCAAAACACACAAGGTCAAGTTGACTCGGCGCTCCTAATTTGTATAGGAGGACAACAGGAGGGTTAAGGCCTTCATCTAAAAATCAGAACTCTCCGGTATGCCCACTGAAGATGTTAGCCAGACAAGAAAAGGTTGAAAGGGAACGGGAAGTTATTGGTATCTACTATTTAGGTGCATTAAGGTCATAAAGAAAACAGAATTGCGAGTAGTTTGCAGCTTCCTGTTACTTATTGATGTGGTCATTGTGGGGGCTTGAGTTGAGTCAATCAGAAAAACATTTGAAATGAAAATGTTTAGGTGGCATGTACTACTTTTGTTGGGGTATCCCTTCTCATGAGAGAACTGATGGTTTTGTGTGTGTGTGTGTGTGTGTGTGTGTGTGTGTGTGTGTGTGGTGTCAGTGGTGGTATGCTGCAGCACTTGAACTGGTAAGAAGACGTGTACATTTCGTTTATTTGCTGCAGTCTGATCATTGTGAAGAGAGTCACAGCCTAACCCCACAGTGATGGATGTGATGAGAACAAAATCAATGGCTGATTTGTAGAAATCATACAGGACATACTCAGATAAATTAAGTTTTTACAGAAGGCAGAAGGAGAGGAGAGAGAAAGAAGAAACTGGCTGGAGAAAAGACTTGAGACTTCAGTACAATTCTGATCCATGTAACTGATTTAATACCATAAATGTACTGCCATTACAAGCACATTTCAGTGTTTACAGTAGAAAAACTCCCGGTGTCTTTTGTGTGACACCAAATAATAGGATTATAATTCATCACAGTGTGAAAAAGAGTAAAGGGAAACAGTGCTATATGTGCTGAAAGGATATTCAGATTGAGCAAAGGAGAAAACAATAACTAGTTTGAGCTCAATTACAGAATAGTTTGGAAAATATTAAGTAAAATTTAAGTAATATATATATATATATATATATATATATATATAAAAATATATATATATATATATATATATATATATATATATATATATATATATATATATATATATATATTTGGATGGGGGGCACAGTGGCTTAGTGGTTTGGACGTTTGCCTCACACCTCCAGGGTTGGGGGTTCGATTCCCCCCTCCACCGTGTGTGTGTGGAGTTTGCATGTTCTTCTCCGGTTTCCTCCGGTTACTCCAGTTTCCTCCCCTGGTCCAAAGACATGCATGGTAGGTTGATTGGCATCTCTGTAAAATTGCCCGTATTGTGTGATTGTGTGAGTGAATAAGAGTGTGTGTGCCCTGTGATGGGTTGGCACTCCGTCCAGGGTGTATGACTCTTGAGATAGGCACAGGCTACCCGTGACCCATGAATGAATGAATATATTTGGATTAACTACACAAATGTGAAAGGGCATTAAAAATTAAAACAACACAATATTTCATCATTTTCAGCTCTGTATCAGTTGCATTTCTATCTTTTAATAGCTCTGTGAAGTTGAAAGTAGAAATAAGATACGAGGGTGAATGAAGCCACAAATATTATAATCTCCCAGATTAAAAGAGCCACTCTTTCAACCTTATTCCGATATTTTAGCGTGCACTGAAGTCGTCCTCCTGTGTCCCAGCTTATATCGCTTAGTATGAGAGCATAGCATGAAACAACTGAACTTAACATCCATATCCCAATCAAAAGGATCTTCTTTCCTTTTCTGCCAAGCTTCTTCCATTTCTCAGGATGCAGCACTTGGATGTATCGCTGTATGCTCATCAAAATCACACACAGTATGCTGCAGTAGAAGCTAAAGAACACCAAGTAAGAGAGAAGCTTACACAAGACCGAGTCAAACACCCAGCCATGCAGAAGAGCCCAAATCCAAACGAGCAGAGAAATCAGAGTGAGTAGATCTGATATGGCCAGGCTTAGCATCGGGGTGAAACTGCCTCTCTTCAGCCATCCAGACAGACGCACCATTACAGCAATATTACCAGGGACTCCCAGTATGAAGCAAACTGCCACCACAATACTGGCAATCAGGTTCTCAGTTGAGACAGTAGTGATGAGCGAGCTGTTGGATGAGTTGTGGTGCTGCATGGTTAGAGCTTTCGTGTAACAGGGTGCAGCAGATAATAAAAGAAGCAGAAGTCTGTTGTTTCTTATGTAGTTTTTAAAAAAACAGCATGGTGTCTAAAGATACATGTCAGGAAGTTCTGGTGAAAAAAGTTCAGCAATATATTTTGCATTTCTTTTGCACTCATTTTGACATAAATTAGGCTTTATAAATGTATAGACAGTGAAGAGATGCATGTAAAACCAGTTCTAGGACCAGTGGCACATGATGAAAATGGGGGTATTGGTCTTGGTTCCCTATGCACCACAGGCTTCCTCAATCAAGTTGGGACACATCGCTGGCAGTTGTAGTGAGACTGGAGTGACAAATTTTGGTTTTGTTTCAAAGTGACACATCTTGAGATACTGCATGGTTTAATTCTGATTCTTTTATTTACAAAGAAGACAATATTACATCATTTTCAGCTCTGTATCTGTTGCATTTCTTCCTTTAGTAGGTAGGGGAGTGTGTGTGTGTGTGTGTGTGTGTGTGTGTGTGTGTGTGTGTGTGTGTGTGTGTGTGTGTGTGTGTGTAAGTGTGTGTGTGTGTGTGTCTTTTTTGCCTTAAATCTCTATGCTCTGAAGCAAATTCCTGTACAATTATAACATGTTACAACTCACAGTAAATGTGCTGCAAGTTCCTGTCATGTTGTCTCACAAATGTGCAAGCAGAAGTAGCATTTTTACAAATCAGAAAACTTTATTTTGGTTTATAGCTCAAAATGTAAGTGTTTTTAAGTTCAGAAAACAGCTTTTAGTTTCAACTAAAACTATATATAAAATCAGCAATTTAAAGCAGAAACACAAAAAATCTAACAAACACAAAACTATAATCGTAATGAATGTTGCTAATATTGATGAACACATTTTGGATTGAGTAATATTTATCACATTCTAATTTAAGACTTACTCTTTGTTTTAAGCCATTATGCTTTAGGAGCACACAAATGTATTAGGTAGACATTTAAAAAGTCATACAGTATCTGTTAAATTCATCTGCAAAATATGTTAGGTGTAATAAAAAAGAATTAGAAGATGCAAAAAAACTATAAAAATAGACTGCAGGAATAATCAAAATGATTCATATACATTTATATGGTGTACCTTTAAATGCAATGTCTGTGAAAGGCTGTCAAAGATGTGCATCAGCTCACTCAAACCTCTATATGTTCAAGACACTAATGATCATTTGTTCCAGCTGTTCCCTGTTGAAGAGCCTGAGCAGAGAAAGCGTACAGGAAAGGGTTCACACAACTGTTAATAAAAACCAGAACTGTAGTAACATTCTCTACAGATACTACAGATCTTAACAGACTGTCATTCCCAGTCAGTGCAGCAAAGATGATCACAACGTCAGAGATTTGATTCGGGATCCACAAAATGAAGAAAAACACCACAATTCTGGTCACCAGCTTGGTCAATGAGTTACTGCTAAAGAAAGCTGAGTTATTAACTCCTCTGTGAAGTTGAAAGTAGAAATAAGATACGATGGTGAATGAAGCCACAAATATTATAATCTCCCAGGTTAATGTAAGCACTCTTTCAGCATTATTCCGATATCTTAGCGTGCACTGAAGTCTTCCTCCTCTGTCCAAGCTTATATTGCTTAGTATGAGAGCATAGCATGATAAAACTGCACTTAACATCCACATCCCAATCAAAAGGATCTTCTTTCCTTTTCTGCCAAGCTTCTTCCATTTCTCAGGATGCAGCACTTGGATGTATCGCTGCATGCTCATCAAAATCACACACAGTACGCTGCAGTAGAAGCTTAAGTAGATCATGTAAGAGAGAAGATTACACAAGACCAAGCTAAACACCCATTCATGCAGAACAGCCCAAATCCAAACCGGGAGAGAAATCAGAGTGAGTAGATCTGATATGGCCAGGCTTAGCATCAGTCTCGGGGTGAAACTGCCTCTCTTCAGCCATCCAGAAAGACGCAGCATTACAGCAATATTACCAGGGACTCCTAGTATGAAGCAAACTGCCAGCACACTACTGGAAATCAGGTTCACAGTAGAGACAGGAGCGGTGAGAGAGCTGTTGGATGAGTTGAGCTGCTGCATGTTTAGAGCTGTCGTGTAACAGAGTGTAGCAGAAAATAAATGAAGTAGATGTGAGTCTGTGGTTTCTTATGTGTTTTGGTGTCGAAACATGCATGTCAGCAGGTTATGACATAAAAAATCACCAATGTATTTTGCATTTCTTAAGGTCATAAAGAAAACAGAATTGCGAGTAGTTTGCAGCTTCCTGTTATTTATTGATGTGGTCATTGTGGGGGCTTGAGTTGAGTCAATCAGATAAACTGCATTTGAAATGAAAATGTTTATGTGGTATGTACTACTTTTGTTGCAGTATCCCTTCTCATGAGAGAACTGATGGTTATCTGTGTGTGTGTGTGTGTGTGTGTGTGTGTGTGTGTGTGTGTGTGTGTGTGTGTGTGTGTGTGTGTGTGTGTGTGTGTGTGTGTGTGTGTCTGTGTGTGTCATTGGTGGTATGCTGCAGCACTTGAACTGGTAAGAAGACGTGTACATTTCGTTTATTTCCTGCAGTCTGATCATTGTGAAGACAGTCACAGCCTAACCCCACAGTGATGGATGTGAAGAGAACAAAATCACTGGCTGATTTGTAGAAATCATACAGGACATACTCAGATAAATTAAGTTTTTACAGTTAGGCAGAATCAAGATATTATAATTAAAATGTGGGGTGTGAAGACAGAAGGAGAGGAGAGAGAAAGAAGAAACTGGCTGGAGAAAAGACTTGAGACTTCAGTACAATTCTGATCCATGTAACTGGTTTAATACCATAAATGTACTGCCATTACAAGCACATTTCAGTGTTTACAGTAGAAAAACTCCCGGTGTCTTTTGTGTGACACCAAATAATAGGATTATAATTCACCACAGTAAATAGGTGAAAAACAGTAAAGGCAAACAGTGCTATATGTGCTGAAAGGATATTCAGATTGAGCAAGGGAGAAAACAATAACTAGTTTGAGCTCAATTACAGAATAGTTTGCAAAATATTAAGTAAAATTTAAGTAATATATATATATTTGGATGGGGGGCACGGTGGCTTAGTTGTTAGCACATTTGCCTCACACATCCAGGGTTGGGGGTTCGATTCCCGCCTCCGCCTTGCGTGTGTGTGGAGTTTGCATGTTCTCCCCGTGCCTCAGGGGTTTCCTCCGGTTACTCCAGTTTCCTCCCCCGGTCCAAAGACATGCATGGTAGGCTGATTGGCATCTCTGTAAAATTGCCCGTATTGTGTGAGTGAATAAGAGTGTGTGTGTCTGCCCTGTGATGGTTTGGCACTCCATCCAGGGTGTATCCTGCCTTGATGCCTGATGACGCTTGAGATAGGCACAGGCTACCCGTAACCCGAGGTAGTTCGGATAAGCGTTAGAAAATTAATTATGAATGAATGAATATATTTGGATTAACTACACAAATGTGACAGGGCATTAAAAATTAAAACACCACAATATTTCATAATTTTCAGCTCTGTATCAGTTGCATTTCTATCTTTTAATAGGTGTGAGTGTGTGTGTGTCTTTTCTGCCACCGTACTGGCATCTATCTCTACTCTTAAAGCTCTATGCTCTGAAGGAAATTCCAGTACAATTATAACATGTTACAGCTCACAGTATATGTCCTGCAAGTTGCTCTCATGTTGTCTCACAAATGTGCAAGCAGAAGTAGCATTTTTAAAAATCAGAAAACTTTATTTTGGTTTATAGCTCGAAATGTAAGTGTTTTTAAGTTCACAAAACAGTTTCAACCAAAACTATATATAAAATCAGTAATGTAAAGCAGAGACACAAAAAAATCTAACAAACATAAAACTGTACTTATAATGAATGTTGCTAATATTGATGAACACATTTTTGACTGATTAACATTTGTCACTTTACAAATTTACATTCACAACATTTGGCAGATGCACTTATCCTGAGCAATGTACAAAAGTGATTTGAAGTCTCCAGGAATGAATACATTAACACTCGTTCACTAGGTTACAGACAGGATACATCAACGTTAAGCTTTTTTGTTTCAAGCCATATTGCTTTTACTTCAAATGTATTAGATGAGTTGGATGAGATGAGCTGCTGCATGGTTAGAGCTTTCATTTAACAGGGTGTAGGAGATAATATAAGAAGCAGACGTGTAAAAGTCGGTGGTTTCTTGTGTATAGAAAAACATCATGGTGTCGAATCATGCATGTCAGGAAGTTATAACACAAAAAGATCACCAATGTATTTTGCATTTCTTCATGCATTCATTTTGATATTATAACAATTTATGCTTTATAAATGTATTGACAATAAAGAGATTCATGCAAGTGGTAAAGACAGACAGGAAAAAATATTTGTTGTCTGGAAATTCCAAGTAAACCAGTTCAGTCATCTGCATTAATCTCTTGTAGACCTGTGGAGGTGGGGGCATGGTTAAGTGGAAGTGAATGGAGGGTGGATTTGGGAGAGTGAGTGTCAAGGAGGTGACCACACCTGTAGGAGATTTACTATCAAAAGTTCTAATTTAGTGAGTGACAACAGAGATATGCATGAGATACGAGAGCACAGGGATATAAACAGAGCACAGCTATAGCTGAGCTGAGCAGAGCTGAACTTTAATGTGTATGTGCTTAATTTGGTGTGTCTCCTGTGAGCGTGACCATGATTCAAGAATCACTAAAAATCTCTCACATGGGAAGAAAGCAAAAATAAATTTGAAAATATCTTTTTATTTGTCCCAAGCCATAGTGAGGATTCAGCAGGCAATAGGGGAGAAACAGTACACAGGCAGAAAGTTAGTTAACCAGAAGTAGTAATCCATACAGGCAAAATAATCCTACAAGGGCAAGGCCAAAGACGTAGTAAATCCAATGGCAAAAAAGCAGAGCAGAAAAATAAGGCTTGGTACGCAACTGGGTTCACAATACTTCGCATCATATAGCCATTTGTGGCTAGCTTAAATGCTGGCGCATCCGGAAGTCGAAACCAAATGTGACCTTGACTGGACCCAGAAGTTAGTATTCTGGTGTTGGCTCCCTCCAGAGAGCTGGCGAGGATGTTCTTACAGAACAGGGGATCAGTTTGCACGCTTTAGAAAACCGATCTGTGAATTGGGGAGATCCATGTTCATTGCCTGTGTGTCCCGAGATCCAGGAGGTATGAACCCATTCCAAGATGCGTCGCCTGAAATCTGTGGGTACATATTGCAGCCTAGTAGGGCAATCGGGGGGGGGGGTGGGGGGGCAGTCCCTCAGTTGTGCTTGTCGTATCTCCTCCATAAGGTCCCATCATATGGGCGCAATGACTAGGGGGGCGGGTTCTGGGTCAAGTCGGAGAGAAAGTGCATCGGCTTTACTATTCTTGGAACTTCTGTTCTTATGGTCCGTTAGGATTTGAAATGGACATTGAGCAAACTCCAACTAGTGTCTCCATTCCTCCAATGCGTTCCTGATGGAGAGCAGTTCCCGGTTTCCACGTCATAGTTTGCTTTGGCCGAGGTGAGCTTTCTAGAACAGAATGCACATGGGTGTAGTTTGGCTTGGAAACCAGCCAATAATATTTTTTTTTAGAAAAAAAAATATTACAGAATTTTCAGCTCTGTATCAGTTGCATTTCTTCTTAGGTGGTGTGTATCTTGTGCCTCCATATTGGCATCTATTTCTACTCTTAACTGTCTGAAATGACTCTGAAGCAAATTCCTGAAACAATTATAACGTTACAACTCACGGTAAAAGTTCCTGTCATGTTGCCTCACAACTGTGCAAGCAGAAGCAGCATTTATAAAAATTAGAAAACTTTATTTTGGTTTATAGCTCGAAATTGTGAATTTCAAAAAGAGCTTTTAGTTTCAACCAAAACTATACACTATATGAAATCAACATTGTAAAGCAGAGACACGAAAAAATCTAACAAACACAGAACTATACTTATAAAGAATGTTGCTAATATTGAGGAACACATTTTTGGATTAAGTAACATTTATCATTTTCTAATTTAAGACATACATTTTGTTTCAAGCCATTATGCTTTAGGAGCACACAAATGGACATGCATCAGCTCACTCAAACCTCTATATGTTCAAGAAACTAAGGATCATCTGTTCCAGCTGTTCCCTGTTGAAGAGCCCGAGCAGAGAAAGCGTACAGGAAGGGGTTCACACAACTGTTAAAAAAAACCAGAGCTGTAGTAACATTGTCTCCAGATACTGCAGATCTTAACAGACTGTCATTCCCAGTCAATGTTGCAATGATGATAACAATGTCGGAGATTTGATTCGGGAACCAAAAAATAAAAAAACACACCACAATTCTCGTCACCACCTTGGTCAATGAGTTACTGCTAAAGAAAACTGAGTTATTAACTCCTCTGTGAAGGTGAAAGTAGAAATAAGATACGATGGTAGATGAAGCCACAAAAATTATAATATGCCAGATAACCGTAAGCACTCTTTCAGCCTTATTCTGATATCTTAGCGTGCACTGAAGAAGTCTTCCTCTGTCCATGCTTAAATCGCTTAGTATGAGAGCATAGCATGATAAAACTGCACTTAACACCCACATCCCACTCAAAAGGATCTTCTCTCCATTTCTGACAAGCTTCTTCCATTTCTCAGGATGCAGCACTTGGATGTAACGCTGCATGCTCATCAACACCACACACAGTATGCTGCAGTAGAAGCTTAACAACATGATGTAAGAGAGAAGCTTACACAAGACCAAGCCAAACACCCAGCCATGCAGATGAGCCCAAATCCAAATGGGCAGAGAAATCAGAGTGAGTAGATCTGATATGGCCAGGCTTAGCATCAGTCTCGGGGTGAAACTGCCTCTCTTCAGCCATCCAGACAGACGCACCATTACAGCAATATTACCAGGGACTCCCAGTGTAAAGCAAACTGCCCCCACAATACTGCCAATCAGGTTCTCAGTAGAGACAGGAGCGATGAGCGAGCTGTTGGATGAGTTGAGGTGCTGCATGGTTAGAGCTTTCGCGTAACAGGGTGTAGAATCTAAATACTAAAAGAAGCAGAAGTATAGGAGTGTGTGGTTTCTTACCTATCTTAAAAAACAGCATGGTGTCGAAAGATATGTCAGGAAGTTCTGGTGAAAAAGGTTCAGCAGTATATTTTGCATTTCTTCATGCACTCATTTTGACATAATTTAGGCTTTATAAACGTATAAACAGTAAACAGATGAATGTAGGTGGTTAAGACAGATAACAAAATGTTTTTTAGTCTGAAAATTCAGTAAAGCCAGTTCAGTTAGCTGCATAAAATTACATTGCATAAAATTCTGCTGTTTCTCTTGTAGATCTGTGGAGTTGAATGGAGGGTGGAATCAGGAGAGTGAGTGCTAAGGAGGTGGCTACACCTGAGAGACAGCAGAGATATACATGGGAGACAAGAGAGCACAGAGACAAAAGAGAACACAGCTAGATCTGAGCTGAACAGAACTGACTACTGTGTATGTGCTTAAGTTGGTGTGTCTCCACTGAGAGAGGCCATGATTCAAGAATCACTGGAAAAACAGAATTAAAGAGAATGAGTGAGAGTCACACTGGTGTAGAAACATGAGGATTTCAGGATAAATGTGATGATCGAGGCCACAAACACGCAGTACAGATGATAAAAGAAGAAGAAAAGAAAAGTTTTTTCCTTTGAACAAACAAAATTAGGCAGGCTTATACATAACAAAATTCACGTCCAACAAGGTTCCATACAAGAAATAAAAAACTTTAGATAATGTATCCAGGCCAAAAACACATCAATGATTAAATGTGTCCCCTGTTAACAAAGTAAGAAACAAAAATAAAACCAAAAAGGAAACAAACCCTAAGATAAGGAGCACAAAGTGTTGCTATTGCTGAACAACACAGACCTTGTATAATACGTCCACCACAACAAGAAACAAAAAGGTAAATCCATACATATCCATTTCATTATACATAACACAGTACAAACAATTACCGAAATAACAATCAAAACTACTGCAAACAAACAATCAAAGAAATAAACTAAATGAATTGAATAGAAAAATATCCCTCTGAATTTAAAAAAAAAAAAACATGAACAAAGTTTTAGACTCATGGTATCTAATGTATGTAACCTAGTGACCTAGAGTTAATGTATCCAATGATAGGGACGTAAGCACTTCTGTAGGTCGTTCTGGATAAGTGCGTCTGCCAAATGCTGTAAATGTAAACGTAAATCTGAACCTTATGGTTTAGTCCAAGTTCCTCTAGAACACATTAGTATGGAGCCTGAAGCCCCGCCTCTCTCTTTGTTTGCTGACACATGGAATGTGATCGTCCACGCCATGAACCAGAGTGATCAAGGACCCAGGGAAAAGGTAATTAGCAAAGAGGAATCAGTAGTGTGCACCCATCCATACATCAAGATTTTAATAAACTATTAACTGTTTTTATTCATTCTCATAATTTAGAGGATTTTAAAAAATAACAAAATTACTAAATTTCACATGAAAATAACATTTAAATAATGGTAGAGGACAAATATGTGAGGTGGGCTATGCACCATCACAATAAAATAAAATCATCATGGAGTGTCCCTTTCCCAGATCATCAAGAGTCACACTGGCATCCACCAGACTCAACACCAGGCCCTTCATGAGCTAAACTTGGAGCAAGAGCAACACTTCCAGCTTCTTCAGACACAGACTGAGCATTGATAGATGCTTTGGAGGACCAGACAACTGCTACTCTAGCAGCACTTTTGCAGGGAACCTGGGTAGTTCTAGTTCCCAATGCACCACAGGCTTCCTCGATCAAGTTGGGACATATATCGCTTGTAGTTGCAATGAGACTGGAGTGACAAATTTTGGTTTTATTTCACCATAGAACATCTTGAGATACTGCATGGTTTAATTATAATTCTTAATTATATATATATATATATATATATATATATATATATATATATATATATATATATATATATATATATATATATATTTTACACAAAACGACAATATTACATCATTTTCAGCTCTGTTCAGTATCAGTTGCATTTCTTCCTTTAGTGCAGTGTTTCTCAAACGTTTTCAGCCCAAGGACCACTTTATCTTCCAATTTTTTTCTGAGGACCACCTACAGAATCCCACTCTAACACGCCCCCAAAAACCAACAAAATAGGAACGATAAGCTAAATTTAAGTTTAAAATGCAACTGTTTCAAGTCAAAAACTAATTATTCAAACACAAATGCAATTATATGATCAGAAATTATTATATAATTTTTTACAGAAGAGAAAATCCTCGTGGACTGAGCACGCATGGATGTATCACACAAAACACAGAAGATTTGCCTCGTTACCAATGTCCGTGGACTCGTCCAGCTGAAGAGAAAAGAATGGACTCTGGTGTAATCGTGTGATCAGCTGCTCTTGGACAGTGTCATTGGACAGAGGTACTTTGTGCATGTCATCACTAGCTTTCTAACCTAACATTACGTTTGCCATAACTTCTGCAGCAGGCTTAACTAGAGTCTCTCCAATTGAATGGGGTTTTCCCGTTTTTGCAATGAGTAGAGACACTCTGTATGATGCCTCAGTAGCCTTTGCATTTTCACCGGGCATAAAAAACTGTGAGGTGTTTTTACTCATGTGTCGCTCAAACTCATCACGTTTTCTCTCAAAAATGACACTGGTTTATCTGTACAATCTTTGTGCTTAGACTCAAAGTGACACTTGAGTTTCGATGGTTTCATTGCTTCATTAGCCAATATTCCATAACACAGAACACAGTGAGGTCTAGGATCCTCAAGATCCCCAGTCCAGAAAAATCCAAACTTCATGTACTCATTGTGATATTTTCGCTTAATTTTCTCACATGGTTTTCCACGGTGCGCTAGCTCCGTGGTATGAGGGAGTGTTGTGGCCAGTGGCCGTGACTCTGTATCTTCAGTTCCGGCTTCAGTGGGCCTTTGTGGTGCTGTAGTTTTGCTGCATTCAGTAGACGCTTGATCTTTTCTTTTGACTCCTCTTTGGTTTAGCCACCGATCCATTTTTACGTTATTAAAACAGAATGGCAAGAACTGTTTCGCAAGTACATTAAAAATCTACTTAAATAAGTGACGATTTTATAAACACTTGCCGAGATTAGGTCATCTTTTCGCGGACCACTAGGGGTCGATGGCGGACCACTAGTGGTCCGCGGACCACACATTAAGAATTACTGCTTTAGTGGGTAGGGGTGGGTGTGTGTGAGTGTTTTCTGCCTCCATATTGGCATCTATTTCTACTCTTACAAGTCTGAAATGGCTCTGAAGCAAATTGCTGTACAATTATAACATGTTACAACTGTACATGTTACAGTAAATGTACTGCGAGTTCCTGTCATGTTGTGCAAGCAGAAGTAGCATTTTTAAAAATCAGAAAACTTTATTTTGGTTTATAGATCAAAATTTTAGTTTCAACTAAAACTATATATAAAATCAGCAATGTAAAGCAGAGACACAAAAAATCTAACAATCACAAAACTATACTTATGATAAATGTTGCTAATATTGATGAACACATTTTGGATTGAGTAACATTTATCACTTTCTAATTTAAGACTTACTCTTTGTTTTAAGCCATTATGCTTTAGGATCACACAAATGTATTAGGTAGACATTTAAAAAGTCATACAGTATCTGTTAAATTCATCTGCAAAATATGTAAGGTGTAATAAAAATTAGAAGGTGCAACAAAACTATAAAAATAGGCTGAAGGAATAATCAAAACGATTTATATAATTTTATATGGTGTTCCTTTAAATGCAATGTCTGAGAAAGGCTGTCAGAGATGTGCATCAGCTCACTCAAACCTCGATATGTTCAAGAAACTAAGGATCATTTGTTCCAGCTGCTCTCTGTTGAAGAGCCCGAGCAGAGAACGCGTACAGGAACGGGTTCACACAACTTATATCGCTTAGTATGAGACCATAGCATGAAAAAACTACACCAGGTTATGTATGTAACCCGGTTCCCTGAGAGGGGAACGAGACGCTGCGTCAGTGCTGACGCTATGGGAATGCTTCTTTGAGGAAGTTGTGTCTGAAGCTCTGTGTGCACACACGCCATTTAATGGCTCGGAAAGGACACGTGACGGAGTAATTACTCGCCAGTAAGTCCATATAAGGGCATCTACGTCACGCTGCTCCAGCTCTCTTTGTCTGAAGGAAGCGCGAACGGATGCCTGGGGCATGGCCAGCAACGCAGCGTCTCGTTCCCCTCTCAGGGAACCGGGTTACATACGTAACCTGGTGTAGTTCCCTTTCGAGGGAACTCGACGCTGCGTCAGTGCTGACGCTATGGGAATGCCAATACCCACGCCGCCACGCTCCAGTCGATGACTGCGCCAGAGGCCGTGAGAGAGCACGAGCAGACTGGGAACAGCACATCATAGGCCCCGCAGTACCTGGGACCCTGGAGTGGGGTCCAAGTCCAGGTCATAGAATCTGATAAAGGTGTGCGGAGAGGACCATCCTGCCGCAGCACAAATATCTTCAATGGGGACACCCCTGGCCAAGGCACTGGATGAGGCAATACCCCTAGTGGAGTGGGCCCTGATGCCAAGAGGTGAGGCATGACCGCGCACCTCATAGGCCTGAGTAATGGCCTCCACCACCCAGTGCGCCAGGCGCTGTTTGGAAACTGGATTACCCCTATTCCGGCCCCCAAAACAGACAAAAAGGGCAGAGGAGTTACGCCACGAGCTAGAGCGGTGGACATAAGTCCTCAGGGCCCTTACCGGGCAAAGCAAGTGCAGCCTCTCCTGCTCCGCCGACTCATGGGGCGGGGGACAGTAGGCTTGCAGGATGATTGGACATCCTGCCATCCTGGGCACCTTAGGGACATATCCTGGCCTGGGGTGCAGGATAGCCTTGGACATACCGGGGGCAAACTCTAGGCAGGCGGGGGCGATCGACAAAGCCTGCAAATCCCCGACTCTCCTGAGAGAGGCCAAGGCAAGAAGCAGAGCAGACTTCAGGGTCAGAAACTTCTCAGAGGCTGACTCCAAGGGCTCAAAGGGGGCTTCCAGCAGCCCCTCCAGGACCACGGAGAGGTCCCAGGAAGGAAGGCGTGGCCTAGAGGAAGGCCTCAGCCGCCTGACACCACGCAGAAAGCGAGAGACCAAAGGGTGCCTACCCAAGGAGGCCCCAAGGACAGGTTCGTGGTTCGCGGCAACTGCGGCCACGTACACCTTTAGAGTAGACGGGGACAGGCCCCGAGAAAAGCAAGACTGCAGGAACTCCAGCACTGTACCAACCGGGCAGTGAACTGGATCCTAAGAGTGCTCGTCACACCAGAGGCGGAAAAGCCTCCACTTCAGAGCATACAGTTTCCTAGTGGAGGGAGCCCTAGCATTCAGCAGAGTCTCTGTCACCTCAGTTGAGAGGCCTGCGTCTAGGAGCTGGTCCCCCTCAGGGGCCAGACCCAAAGCTTCCACATCTCGGGGCGGGGGTGAAGAATTGCCCCCTGCGCCTGAGAGAGGAGATCCCTCCTGACGGGAACCTCCCATGGAGTGCCGTACAGGAGGGAGACTAGGTCCGTGAACCAAACCCGAGAGGGCCAACGGGGGGCAACCAGGAGAAGGTTGACCCGGTCGTGGCGCACTCTGGCTAGGACTTGCGGGAGCAGAGCTACCGGGGGAAATACTATACTCATAATGAATGTTGCTAATATTGATGAACACATTTTTGATTAAGTAACATTCATCACGTTCTAATTTAAGACTTACTTTTTGTTTCAAGCCATTATGCTTTAAGAGCACACAAATGTATTAGGTAGACATTTAAAAAGTCATACAGTATCTGTTAAATTCACCTGCAAAATATGTTAGGTGTAATAAAAAAGAATTAAATGATGTAGAAAAAACTATAAAATAGACTGCAGTAATAAGAAAAATGATTCATATAATTTTATATGGTGTTCCTTTAAATGCAATGTCTGTGAAAGGCTGTCAGAGATGTGCATCAGCTCACTCAAACCTTGATATGTTCAAGAAACTAATGATCATTTGTTCCAGCTGTTCCCTGTTGAAGAGCCCGAGCAGAGAAAGCGTACAGAAGGGGTTCACACAACTGTTAATAAAAACCAGAGCTGTAGTAACATTCTCTACAGATTCGGCAGATCCTAACAGACTGTCATTCCCAGTCAATGTTGCAATGATGATCACAGTGTTGGAAATTTCATTTGGGATCCAAAAAATGAAGAAACACACCACAATTCTGGTCACCAGCTTGGTCAATGAGTTACTGCTAAAGAAAGCTGAGTTATTAACTCCTCTGTGAAGTTGAAAGTAGAAATAAGATACGATGGTGAATGAAGCCACAAATATTATAATCTCCCAGATTAAAGGAGCCACTCTTTCAACCTTATTCTTATATCTTAGCGTGCACTGAAGTCGTCCTCCTGTGTCCCAGCTTATATCGCTTAGTATGAGAGCATAGCATGAAACAACTGCACTTAACATCCATATCCCAATCAAAAGGATCTTCTTTCCTTTTCTGCCAAGCTTCTTCCATTTCTCAGGATGCAGCACTTGGATGTATCGCTGCATGCTCATCAAAATCACACACAGTATGCTGCAGTAGAAGCTAAAGAACACCAAGTAAGAGAGAAGCTTACACAAGACCGAGTCAAACACCCAGCCATGCAGAAGAGCCCAAATCCAAACGGGCAGAGAAATCAGAGTGAGTAGATCTGATATGGCCAGGCTTAGCATCAGTCTCGGGGTGAAACTGCCTCTCTTCAGCCATCCAGACAGACGCACCATTACAGCAATATTACCAGGGACTCCCAGTATGAAGCAAACTGCCACCACAATACTGGCAATCAGGTTCTCAGTTGAGACAGTAGTGATGACCGAGCTGTTGGATGAATTGTGGTGCTGCATGGTTAGAGCTTTCGTGTAACAGGGTGTAGCAGATAATAAAAGAAGCAGAAGTCTGTTGTTTCTTATGTAGTAAAAAAACAGCATATGTAAAAAAACAGCATGGTGTCGAAAGATACATGTCAGGAAGTTCTAGTGAAAAAAGTTCAGCAATATATTTTGCATTTCTTTATGCATTCATTTTGACATAATTTAGACTTTATAAATGTATAGACAGTAAAGAGATGCATGTAAAACCAGTTCTAGGACCAGTGGCACATGATGGAATTGGGGGTATTGGTCTTGGTTCCCAATGGATCACAGGCTTCCTCGATCAAGTCGGGACATATCGCTTGCAGTTGTAGTGAGACTGGAGTGACAAATTTTGGTTTTGTTTCAAAGTAGAACATCATGAGATACTGCATGGTTTAATTCTGATTCTTTTATTTACATAGAAGACAATATTACATCATTTCTGCTCTGTATCTTTTGCATTTCTTCCTTTAGTAGGTAGGGGAGTGTGTGTGTGTGTGTGTGTGTGTGTGTGTGTGTGTGTGTGTGTGTGTGTGTGTGTGTGTGTGTGTGTGTGTGTGTGTGTGTGTGTGTGTGTGTGTGTGTGTGTCTTTTTTGCCTTAAATCTCTACGCTCTGAAGCAAATTCCGGTACAATTAAAACATGTTACAACTCACAGTAAATGTGCTGCAAGTTCCTGTCATGTTGTCTCACAAATGTGCAAGCAGAAGTAGCATTTTTAAAAATCAGAAAACTTTATTTTGGTTTAAAGCTCAAAATATAAGTGTTTTTAAGTTCAGAAAACAGCTTTTAGTTTCAACCAGAACTATATATAAAATCAGCAATGTAAAGCAGAGACACAAAAAATCTAACAAAAATCTAACAAAACACCACAATTCTGGTCACCAGCTTGGTCAATGAGTTACTGCTAAAGAAAGCTGAGTTATTAACTCCTCTGTGAAGATGAAAGTAGAAATAAGATACGATGGTGAATGAAGCCACAAATATTATAATCTCCCTGGTTACCGTAAGCACTCTTTCAGCCTTATTCTGATATCTTAGCGTGCACTGAAGTCGTCCTCCTCTGTCCAAGCTTATATTGCTTAGTATGAGAGCATAGCATGACAAAACTTCACTTAACATCCACATCCCAATCAAAAGGATCTTCTTTCATTTTCTGCCAAGCTTCTTCCATTTCTCAGGATGCAGCACTTGGATGTATCGCTGCATGCTCATCAAAATCACACACAGTATGCTGCAGTAGAAGCTTAAGTAGATCATGTAAGAGAGAACATTACACAAGACCAAGTCAAACACCCATTAATGCAGAACAGCCCAAATCCAAACCCAGGCTTAGCATCAGTCTCGGGGTGAAACTGCCTCTCTTCAGCCATCCAGACAGACGCACCATTACAGCAATATTACCAGAGACTCCCAATATGAAGCAAACTGCCAGCACGCTTCTGTGCGGAAGTTGTGTCTGAAGCTCTGTTTGCACACACGCCATTTTTTGGCTCGGGAAGGACACGTGACGGAGTGATTACGCGCCATTAAGTCCATATAAGGGCATCTACGTCACACTACTCCAGCTTCTTTGTCTTCAGGAAGCGCTCTGTGTATGTGTGTCAATTGTTTGTCCTGTCTGTCTAGTACAGGGAGAGAAAAAATATATATTTTAGGGAAAGCTAGGCGAGGAAACAATAATGTATTGCAAAATAAGCATTTTAAGAGATGCGTGCATTCGTGCCCCCACTTTATCACAGGGGACGACACGCACTCTCTTTGCGTTGTTTGTTTGGGAGAGGCGCTTGCCTGGTCGGCTCTCGAGGGAGCCGGCTGCGTGCAATGTGCGTACTCTCCGATCCCGCCTGGCTGTAATTCTCAGCTTCGGCTGCGCCTTATTGTACGGGGTCCCGTGTCCGCCAAGGCGGCGCGGCGGCCTCAATCATGGGGTTCGCAGATTGAGTTAGCGGATATGGAGCAAGAGACGGGTTTTTCCCTTTCTCTTTCCCTCTCCCCTAACACTGTTCGCTCGATTTCGGTTTCGGGAGCTGCTTTTTCTCCCAACCCGGAAGTGAGCATGTTGCTTCCGCGTCAGGCTCTGAGGAGCTCGATGTGGGCAGGGAAGGGCTTCCCCCCTCTGAACAGCCGGCTGCGTTCATTGTGAGGGATTCCCTCTGCGCTCGCCTGGCTGTATTTTCGCTGGTTGAATTAGCGGATATGGAGCAAGAGACGGGTTTTTCCCTTTCTCTTTCCCTCTTCGCTAACACTGTTCGTTCGATTTTGGGAGCTCGCACTGCGATTTCTCCCAACCCGGAAGTGAGCATGTGACTTTCCGCATCAGGCTCTGAGGAGCTCGATGTGGGCAGGGAGGGGCTTCCCCCTCTGAATAGCCGACACAATCAGCTGCGTTCGAGGAGCTCCTCGAGGTGGTGACACGCGCTATGTCTAAGCTAAAATTAGATTGGCCTGAAGAGAAAGTAAGTGTCGTCTGTTATAAGCTAGACAACCGCTTTCTGACTTCAGGCCGCAGGCCACCTTCACGTGGGCGGCTGCCGTATTTCCCAGACCTCCATGCCGAGGTGTCGAAGGTCTTGAAAGATTCCATTTTCAGCGCATATTTTTTTCTCCTGACATGTCAGCCTAATCAGCCATTATAGGGCTTGAAAGCCATGGTATGGGGCGATGCCTGGGATTGAGGACACGCTTACGGGCTATCTCTCACCTATATCGCCCGCACGGAGGAAACCTGCCTTCAGGTGGTATCTGAGCTCCACCGAGCCACTGACTTTGCGCTCCGTGCCACAAAGCAGACGGCCCGCTCCATAGGCCGTGCAATGGCTGCACTGGTTGCCACGGAGAGGCACCTGTGGCTCAATTTGACTAAAGATGAGGATATGTCCTCTCTCCTGGATGTCTCAGTGTCACCTCAGGCTTGTTCTGCGATGCAGTGAGTACTGTTGTCGACAGGCACCAGGAGGTAAAATGCCACTCGGCGACATTCAGGCTCCCCTACTGCCTGCCCCGCCACCTCCGGCGTTTCAGGGAGTAGTGGGGTCTGTGCCTGCTCCTCTTCCTTGCATGGATCTCCGTGGGTTGGCAACTGCCAGTTTCAGGGCCCCCAGGAGGTCTGTGTGAGTTTGACACCACTATCAGACAGCCAGGCAGCATGGAAACTTCTGCCAGGGGTGTCTCAGTGGGTCCTGGATACCGTAGAAAAAGACTACAGGATCCAGTTCTCCTCCTGTCCTCCGTGCTTCCAGGGTGTGCTGCCCACGATTGTTGGCAGACACCAGGGAGCTGTGTCCAATTTTGGACCTGTGGGCTCTGAAGACTTACAGGTTCAAGATGCTCATGCTCAAGGTTATCGTTTCCCAGATCAGGTCCAAAGACTGATTTGTGACGATCGACCTTGAGGATGCTTATTTTCACATGGGCATTCTGCCGGAGCACAGGAAGTTCCTCGGGTTCACTTTTGTGGGAGAAGTATACCGGTATTGTGTTCTTCCTTTTGGCCTGGCCCTTTCACCACGCATGTTTACAATGTGCATGGACACTGCCCTGGCACCATTGTGTCTCCAGGGCATCCGTGTACTGAATTACCTGGACGACTGGATCATTCTGGCCAGAAGGCTAGGGCGGCCAGTCATCGAGATGCTGTGCTTGCCCATATGAGGTCTCTAGGCCTCAGGTTGGATCCAGAAAAGGGTGTGCTTTCTCCTTTTCAGAGAACCACCTTTCTGGGGCTAGTTTGGGACTCCACCATGATGCGGGCACATCTGTCTCCCGCTCGGGAGGCTTCCACCTTGTCAGTGGTGAAAGCTATTCGGCTAGGCCGAGGCCTCTCTGTCACCGAGGCACAGAGGGTGCCCGGCCTCGTGTCGGCAGCAGCCAACGTTATGCCTTTGGTTCTGCTCCACATGAGGCAATTCAAGCTCTGGCTCAGTTGTGCGGGCTTTCATCCTCACAGACATCCCCTCGGGGTTATAAGGGTTACGCGCTGTGGGCTTCGTACCCTTCTTTTGTGGAAAAGACCCCGGTTTCTGGCCTTGGGTCCCACTCTAGGGGCGTGTCACCGTCGCAGGACTCTTTCGACGGACACCTCGCTTTCAGGCTGGGGAGCGGCCTAGGATGGCCGTCCTGCCCAGGGTTTATGGGAGGGCCCCTATCTCTCATGGCACATAAACTGCCTAGGGATGAGGGCTGTGTTTCTAACACTTTCTTCCATGCCTCAGGGGCTGCCATGTCTTAGTACGGACAGACATCACTGCGGGGGTTCCCCATATCAATCATCAGGGCGGTCTGCATTTGTGCCCTCTTTTTAGGTTGGCACAGCAGATTCTGCGCTGGGCAGAGACCAGGTTCCTTTCGCTGAGAGCGATTTTCATCCCAGGGCATGTAAATAGGGAGGCAGACTTCCTGTCGAGGCAGGTGCTGAGGCCCAGGGAGTGGCGTAGATGCTATAAATGTCTCCACCCCCACGGGGTTGGAGAGACATTGGTGTGGACGTGGCCGAGGCTCCGTCGGTGCGCCTTCTCTCCCGGTATCTTTGCTCCCGCAAGCCCTAGCCAGACTGCGCCACGACGGGGTCAACCTACTCCTAGTTGCCCCTCGTTGGCCTTCTTGAGTTGGTTCACGGTCCACCCTCCTGAACGGCACTCCATGGAGGTTCCCGTCAGGGAAGGTCTGCTCTCTCGGGTGCAGGGGGCAATCCTACACCCCCGCCCCAAGATATGGAAGCTTTGGGTCTTGTCCCTGAGGTGACCAAAACTCTACGGAAGGCTAGGGCTCCCTACACTAGGAAGCTATATGCTCTGAAGTGGAGGCTTGTTTGCCTCTGGTGTGATGAACACTGTCAGAATCCAGTTCACTGCCTGGTTGGTACAGTGCTGGAGTTCCTGCAGTCTCTCTTTTCTCGGGGCTTGTCACCGTCTACTTTAAAGGTGTACGTGGCCACCATTGCCGCCAACCACGAACCTGTCCGCGGGGCCTCCTTGGGTAGGCACCCTCTGGTCTCTCGCTTCCTGCATTTGCTTTGCCCACTAAGGGCCTTGAGGACTTATGTCCACCGCTCTAGCTCGTGGAATAACTCCTCCACCCTTTTTATCTGTCTTGGGCCGGAATAAAGGGGTGTACTGGGTAGTGGAGGCCATTAGCTCAGGCCTATGAGGTGCCTCTCGGCATCAGGGCTAACTCCGCTAGGGGTATTGCCTCATCCAGTGCCTTGGCCATGGGTGTTCCCTTTGAAGATGTTTGTGTTGCAGCAGGTTGGTCCTCTCCGCACACCTTTATCTGGTTCTATAACCTGATCCTGGACCCCACTCCTGGGCCCCAGGTCCTGCAGGGCCTTTGATGGTCTTTTCCCAGTGTGCTCGTGCTCTCTCACAGCCTCTGGCACAGTCATCGACCGGTGCGTGGCTACGTGGGTATTGGCGTTCCCATAGCGTCAGCACTGACGCAGCATCGAGTTCCCTCGAAAGGAAACTACACCAGGTTACGTATGTAACCCAGTTCCCTGAGAAGGGAACGAGACACTGCGTTGCTGGCCACTCCCCGGGCATCCTCTCGCGCTTCCTTCAGACAAATAGAAGCTGGAGTAGTGTGACGTAGATGCCCTTATATGGACTTGCTGGCGCGTAATCACTCCGTCACGTGTCCTTCTTGAGCCATTAAAATGGTGTGTGTGCACACAGAGCTTCAGACACAACTTCCTCACAGAAGCGTTCCCATAGCGTCAGCACTGACGCAGCGTCTCGTTCCCTTCTCAGGGAACCGGGTTACATACGTAACCTGGTGTAGCTTTGTTTCACCGTAGAACATCTTGAGATACTGCATGGTTTAATTATAATTCTTTTATTTACAAAAAGACAGTATTACATATTACAAGCTCTGTATCTGTTGCATTTCTTCCTTTAGTAGATAAGGGTGTGTGTGTGTGTGTGTGTGTGTGTGTGTGTGTGTGTGTGTGTGTGTGTGTGTGTGTGTGTGTGTGTGTGTGTGTTTTGCCTTAACACTCTATGCTCTGAACCAAATTCCTGTACAATTGTAACATGTTACAACTCTCAGTAAATGTGCTGCAAGTTCCTGTCGTGTTGTCTCACAAATGTGCAAGCAGAAGTAGCATTTTTACAAATCAGAAAACTTTATTTTGGTTTATAGCTCAAAATGTAAGTGTTTTTAAGTTCAGAAAACAGCTTTTAGTTCCAACTAAAACAATATATAAAATCAGCAATGTAAAGCAGAGACCCAAAAAATCTAACAAACACAAAACTATACTCATAATGAATGTTGCTAATATTGATGAACACATTTTGGATTGAGTAATATTTATCACATTCTAATTTAAGACTTACTCTTTGTTTTAAGCCATTATGCTTTAGGAGCACACAAATGTATTAGCTAGACATTTAAAAAGTCATACAGTATCTGTTAAATTCATCTGCAAAATATGTAAGGTGTAATAAAAAATAATTAGATGCAAAAAAAACTGTAAAAATAGACTGCAGGAATAATCAAAATGATTCATATAATTTTATATGGTGTGCCTTTAAATGCAATGTCTGTGAAAGGCTGTTAGAGATGTGCATCAGCTCACTCAAACGTCTATATCTTCAAGAAACTAAGGATCATTTGTTCCAGCTGTTCCCTGTTGAAGAGCCCGAGCAGAGAAAGTGTACAGGAAGGGGTTCACACAACTGTTAAGAAAAGCCAGAGCTCTAGTAACATTTTCTCTAGATACTGCAGATCTTAACAGACTGTCATTCTCAGTGAATGTAGCAAAGATGATCAAAATGTCAGAGATTTGATTCGGGATCCAAAAAATGAAGAAACACACCACAATTCTGGTCACCACCTTGGTCAATGAGTTACTGCTAAAGAAAGCTGAGTTATTAACTCCTCTGTAAAGGTGAAAGTAGAAATAAGATACAATGGTGAATGAAGCCACCAGTATTATAATCTCCCAGATTAACGTAAGCACTCTTTCAGCCTTATTCTGATATCTTAGCGTGCACTGAAATCGTCCTCCTGTGTCCAAACTTAGATCTCTTAATACGGGAGCATAGCATGAAAAAACTGCACTTAACATCCACATCCCACTCAAAAGGATCTTCTTTCCGTTTCTGCCAAGCTTCTTCCATTTCTCAGGATGCAGTACTTGGATGTATCGCTGCATGCTCATCAACACCACACATAGTACGCTGCAGTAGAAGCTTAAGTACAACATGTAAGAGAGAAGCTTACACAAGACCAAGCTAAACACCCATTCATGCAGAAGAGCCCAAATCCAAAGCGGCAGAGAAATTAGAGTGAGTAGATCTGATATGGCCAGGCTTAGCATCAGTCTCGGGGTGAAACTGCCTCTCTTCAGCCATCCAGACAGACGCACCATTACAGCAATATTACCAGGGACTCCCAGTATGAAGCAAACTGCCAGCACACCACTTGCAATCAGGTTCTCAGTTGCAACAGGAGCGGTGAGCGAGCTGTTGGTTGAATTGAGGTGCTGCATTTTTAGAGCTTTTGTGTAACTGTGTGTAGGCTCTAAATAATAAAAAAGCAGAAGTATAGGACATGTGGTTTCTTACATAGACAAAAAAAAATAAATTGATGTTGAAAGATACCAGTGGACACCAGGAAGTTCTGACAAAAAATGTTCAGCAATATATTTTGCAGAATTTAAAAGATCTCTGTATTTTTCACAAATTTGTCTTCCCTCATTTCCTCTAGAGAATTTGAAGTTAATATTAAATCATCATGGAGTGCCCATCTTCCAGATCATCAAAAGCCACACTGGCATCCACCAGACTCAAAGACAGGCCCTCGAAGAGCTAAAGTTTGTGCAAGAGCACATTTCCATGCCCCTTCTTCAGACACAAACTGAAGCCCAAATTGATAGGTGCTTTGGAGGGCCAGACAGCTGGTACTCTAGCAGCATTCATGGTAGTCTTTGATGGGACTTTCAGGCTGTCAAAGATGGGGCTCCTTGATGAACCAAAGACATTGGTTGATCACTTTGAGCATACTGCAGCAGCATTGGGCTTTCCAGAGTCCAAGTGCATGGTCCAGTTACTATCACTGCTGTCAGTGAAGCCAAGGTTGCAGCCCAACAAATCCCAATTTTGAACTTGCTGGAGTACCCAGTCCTGGAGTGTGACATCCTGCAACTCTTCGACTGCATCAGTGGTTCAGTGTGTTGAACCTCCATGAGATTGAATCACCCAGCAGCTCTTGGACACCTGTTGATGGTTGATGGAATATGTGTGTGGCATCAAAGACATAGTCATACTAGATGTGATGTTCAATGGGTGCTTGTGTTGCAGGGAACCTGAGCATTTCCAGGACCAGTGCAACATAATGAAGTTGGGGGTATTGGTCCAGGTTCCCAATGCACTACAGGCTTCCTCGATCAAGTTGGGACACATTACTTGCATTTGGGGTAAAACTGGATAAAATATGCATTAGTGCATTTCATGATTCAATTTCAGGGTTGTCCTTGCATCACCTTTCCACTGATTTTGTGGAGAAAATTACCTACATTTTAGAAATTGTCAAGATGAATATGCAAGGATATGTCCTGAAAACACATACTATGTCATAGGATGTTCACAGTATTTGATGTAGAGATGTTCCCTAGGCCATTGACATCAGCACACTGTCAGGAAGGCATGGTGGTTGTGGATGGCCCTGCCCCAATCCTTTTGTCAGGCACAGAAGATATACCAAATCGGACACCTTCAACCGTAAATGGAGGTGATCCTGTGGCTATGGCGGCAATCGTTCCAGAGAAGGAGCAGCTGGAACCAGAGTTGTATCTACAATGTGTGGCTCAAGCCACCCCAGTGCCCTGTAGGGACCCTTTATCACAGCCCCAAATCACCAAGTTGCAAGTGAATATGCCGCAGCGCCCAAAATGTATCTGTCCGCACCGCTCTCTTTATGTAACCGGGCAGGAATCAAGCGCATCTCCCCTGGAGTTCTTAGTCGAGACTGACACTTATCAGCCAATCAAAAAAAAGAGGCTACACAATAGCCAATCAGAAAATAGCACTATTGTACACAACCAAAAACAATGAAACCACCAATAAAAAAACATATCCTGGAATTGTTCACCATCATCCTCATTCACCCACAGAGAAAACCAGTGGATCTGAGAGCATAACTCTGAGCACAGAGTAAGTCATGATCTCCTGTTTTAATGTTACAACAAATTCACAACTTGTTTGACACAAACATATTTAAAATATGTCACTCTTGCCTGCCTTCAAAACTTGAGAACCCTGGTTAAGTGAAGTGAGGTTTGATGTCTTTTTTTACTGCAGAAATCATAAACCACAAAATGGTTTCAAAATTTTTAAAACAATTTTGCCTAATTGATGAAAAAGATAATAAAAACAACCAATACAATGTAAATTTGAATGACTATAATATGACTTACACAGATAATCAGATGACTAACTTAACTTGTCATTTATTTAATGACTTATGACTATTAAGTGAATTATTTCTATTGTATAAGTACTTTTTCTTGAGTCAAAGAGTTTTGTACACTATCCACCACTTGTATTCATATTCTTTAGGTAATATAAGAGTAATGGGCTCATCTAATAATAAATGGTGATATCAATATAAGACCATAATGAGTTATATCTAATTATTTTCCCATGCTGTTCTGTGAATATATTAGAGAAGGCATAGATAACAGAAACAAAGAAATGAAGAAACAGTTGTTTCTCATTCATACTGGGACATTAACATTATGTTTTTATTTAGAATCATGTAGACATTTACAATAACAGCATATTAAGCAGTTAACAGGAAAACAATTTAGATACAGGAACTAGGTTATGATGTACAAAAGTCATGGTGCACAAAACGTACAGGAAATCTCTTTTTTTCCGGTGTGATAAAGGGCAGAGATAGAGGATGCAACTTGCATGAGTTGGCACTCAAAATGTTTATTGTTAAAGTTGAGTGAGAATATAAAAATTCATTTTAAAATGCAAAATGTCAATGGCTGTCATTAAACCCATAAAATCTAACATCATGAAGGAACTAAGTATTATCCATTCCATGTTGGTGTTGACGTAGAGCCCGAGCAGAGAAAACATACAAAAAGGGGTTCACACAACTGTTAATTAAAGTCAGAGCTGCAGTGATATTGTCTCCAGATTCTGCAGATTTTAACAGATTCTCATTCCCAGTCAACAAAGCAGAGACAATCATAACATTGGAGATTTGTAACGGGACCCAAAAAATAAAGAAACAAGTCACAATTCTGGTCACCAGCTTGGTCAATGAGTTACTGCTAAAGAAAGCTGTGCTATTAACTCCTTGGTAAAGATGAAAGTAGACGTAAGTCAATGTGAAGGATGAAGCCACAAATATGATAATTTCCCAGATTAAAGTAGCCACTCTTTCAACATCGTTCCGATAGCGTAGACTGCACTGAAGTCGCCCTTCTCTGTCCAAGCTTAGAGTGCGCTGTACGGGAGCATAGCATGATAAAACTGCACTTAACATCCACATAGCACTCAAAAGGATCTTCTTTCCTTTTCTGCCAAGCTTGTTCCATTTCTCAGGATGCAGCACTTGGATGTATCTCTGCATGCTCATCAAAATCACACACAGTACGCTGCAGTAGAGGCTTAAGTAGACCACATAGGAAAGAAGCTTACAGAAAACCAAGCCAAACACCCAGCCATGCAGAAGAGCCCAAATCCAAACCGGCAGAAAAAGCAGAGTGAGTAGATCTGATATTGCCAGGCTTAGCATCAGTCTCTGGGTGAAACTGCCTCTCTTCATCCATCCAGCAAGATATATCACTACTGCTATGTTACCAGGGACTCCCAGTATGAAAAAAACTGCAAGCAAACTACTACCAATCAAGTATTCAGCTGTGACAGGAGAGGTGAGTGAGCTGTTGGATGAGTTGAGCTGCTGCATGGTTT
Source organism: Tachysurus fulvidraco (assembly GCF_022655615.1). Taxonomy (NCBI): domain Eukaryota; kingdom Metazoa; phylum Chordata; class Actinopteri; order Siluriformes; family Bagridae; genus Tachysurus; species Tachysurus fulvidraco. The sequence continues at coordinate 5,951,604 of NC_062526.1, forward strand.
AACACATCTGAGGTGAAGCTGAGTCAAAGCAGTAGATTTTCAAGAAGCAGAAGAGTCGGTATCTGTGGTTACGTATGTACCTATGTGAAAAAAGCGTTACTGGCATCACTGATGAGAAAGAAATCTAACAATGTGTATTACAATTTTGGATTCATTTATATTGATGGTATTTGAAAATTGTCATCAATAACAAAAATAACAAAAATGATCTTTATTGCAGAAGAAATCAGGATCAACCACCCAAGCTCAATTATAGTATCAGTGTTAAATTCATTGCAAAATCTACAAACAACAAGTTCAAATAAACTTTTTCAAAATTATTAATCAGAGGGGTTTTTTTAACACACTCAGCTCTGTGTTCCGAGCCCAAGGCTAATCAATGCCAAAATCAATTTTTCTAAACCTCTTTATAGTTGATCCACTTGTCAAATAGTGAACCTGATCCATTTTTCATAAAGGAATGCCAAAATAATCCACGAGGAGTGACTGGAATTCTTGTTTGTCCTCACAAACCCGTCAAGCACATTGATTAGTGTGACTAACATCAAAGAAACAAATAAACGAGCAAATTATTATTACCTGCTTTCATACACAATGAGAAAGACCATAACAACATGCTGGAACTCATGGGTTAGTGTTTATTGTAAAAGGCAAAGAAAGAGGATGTGGTTTGATGAGGGAACGAACCGTAAGTGTTTTTCACACACCATAAAAGCAATCCCTTACACACAGACAAACAAATTGTGCTTCTTATTAATCTGCAAATCTAAGATTAACAGTTCAGGCTCATATACTCATGTGATTAATAATTAGTCAATGCTTCACTTATGTCTAAAATTATGTATCCATCACACCTTTATGTATTTGGTGAACATCCCATTTCAAAACTTTGAACATTTAGCATGTTCCTTTGCTATATGCTAAACCCAAATTCATTGGTCAGACTGTGAAATAGACAGGCATCACTTCAGAGAACACATTTTAGCTGCTGGTTTTATATACCACTGCCATGGGAATCTATTCTTGTGCTTACAATGCATCCAAAGCCAGTTTGGATCTCAACTGTAAGTGAGGACTGGTGATACCTGCTACACATATGAGTACTTCATGATCCTGCTCTTAGAGTTTACATGGTCCAGGTCCTAATGGCAGAGCTTTTGCTCCTAATTTCTTCTGCTTCAGAATAATGGCCCTTACAAGAACAGAAATTTGAGAATCCGACATGCGGCAAAGGTACCATCCTCTGACAGTGGCATGTTGAAAGTCATTGATCTCTTTAGTACAACTTGATGTAGTGGGACGTTTGTCTATAATGCTTGCATGGCAGGATGAAATGTTTTCTGAAGCCTTTAGCAATAAGTGATGTTAAAATAGATGGTTACAGGAAATCCCATGATGAAATGCTACAAACCTTCCTTATCCTGGAAAAACAGAGTTCACATCATTCACATCAGATCTAGGCAATGGTTTTGAATATACTTTTGTATGGATGGCTTTGAGTTCAAATCCCAGCATTGCCAAGAGTCCTTAACTTACAAGTCAGTTGTATAAATGTGATAAAAGTGTGACCAGCAAGTGATTTAGTGAGTAAGTGAGATCTGTGAGTTTGCATGATCTAGCTTTTTGTGGCTGAGGTGTTGCTACCCCTATTCACTTCTGCTTCAGAACACACAGCACTTACCGTTGATCAGGGCAGAAGTATTACACAATGACTTGTTGGCGACCTCTGATAGTTCTGTATTGAAAGTCAATAAACTTTGTGCAACTTGTTCTACTGCCAATGTTTGTCTGAGATCATCGAGGATGAAGGTAGACTAGTTGAACCCACTAATTAAAAAATTATCCATTAAATGTATTTCAAATATAGAATGCAGCTGCAGATCAGACTTGCGCTATGGGTGGGACAAAACTGTTCATTCAAAACTGTTCAGATTGTTGATCTATCATGAAATGCTCTGTTTGGGTCAAGCCACAATATTTAAATTAGCATTTGAGACTTTATCTTTATCTTTCCAGAAAATAAATTGATATCTGTTTAGGCTCGTTGGTCGATGCTGTACATCACTGTATTTTCAATTACCAATTATCACATTTGACAATTTAAACAACTTCATTGACCTTTTTCAAACCTCTATATTATGAAGGAAGGAAGTATTTTCTGTTCTTTATGCTGCCAGTGAGCCGCTACAGAGAAGAGAGAAGGCATACAGGAAGTTGTTAACACTACATCACAGTATGTATTGAGGGTGTGAAACTGAGACATGGGAACTGAAAGCAAACCAAATGTTTAACCATATTTAACCTTTTATATTTAACCATAAATATCAAACAATATATGATGAAATACAAAGCATTTTCATAGAAACACCACTATATCCACTCATTCATGCAATTATCCAATCAACCTAATGTGGCAGAATTACAACAATGGTAAACAGGTCAAAAGCTTCAGTTGACATCAGAAATCCATGGGTGAGCTTAGTGTCTCTGAGTGTGGAATGGTTGTTTGTTCAGTAATTCAGAAATACAGACTATCCATAGGCTTTTCACAAAAAAACATAAAATATCCATTGAGTAAAAGTTCTGAGTGTGGAAAAGCCTTGTTGAAAAAGAGAAGTTAAACACAAATGGCCAAAAATTAAGGCATTATAGAGTATACAACATGCCAAACCATGGGTATATGGGCTACAAAAGCAGAAGACCACATCAAGTCCTTGCAACTAAGCTAAGAATAGATGTGAGCTACATTGAGTGGGTACAAAGTAACCAAATCTGAACCCGATCAGCTTAAAATTGGCAGAAATCTGACTTCACTCATCAAGAAACAGTTCTCATACCGGAGAACATCAAGTCTCTTGTTTTCCTCTCAAAACACACATGTAGAAAAAATGCAACCATGAATCACATTTTGAGTTAGCAAAGGTAACAAGAAGTATATGAAGAACATGTTACAGGAAATTATATTATGCAGGCATCACTTTTTTAAAAAGTAAACACCTTTTATTCAAGCGTTTTTAAAATCTGCCCTGGTTCTCAGTGTTCACTTACTGTAACATGCATGAGCTCATTTGTTTCTGAAATGCAGCAGGTGAAAAATGGAACACAGTTGCCAGATCCCAGTCACCTTTCAGCACGACACATTTTAATTTCTAATGGATAAAAAAAGAATATATATCTTATACTATATGTAGTTTATATAAATTGTACATGTATATGCAATGGAATGTACACCCTCTAAAAAGCAGCATTAGCTTTTTTGGGATCTTTGCCAAATACATTTAGCCAGTTTCATTTACAAAGTGGAAAATTACCAAATCTTTAACCTTTCTTGAGTGCCTCGTGTCCTTATGATGATGAATTACACTTTAATTAATTAAAAATGATCTTTTTATCTATTAAATGAATGGAGGTGCATTATAAGTTGGACATCGAGTCAATGTCAGGTGAAGTTTAATGATCAAAGGAACGAACATAGAGGTATAAAAGACGTGACTGCTGGAAAAGGTGCTGGCGTGAAGTGAAGGCTTAAGAACAAATGTGACTGTGATAAAATGAAGTGAGGTGGAGAGAAAAAACTATTAAATAGCATGACTGATGAGGCAGGTATAGAGGAAATAGACAAGAGATGGATAGAGAGAGAGGAGGGGGGGCTTTTGTTTTGATGTGTCTATGGTTCATCGGTGTGCTGCTTTAAGAATTTCTTGATCTTCACTTGCTCTGAAAATCCACAGTAAGTCCTAAACCAGATCATTCACCTAAACACTGTAGAGAACCAAGGTTACATTTAAGGAACAATCATCCCTGAACAGTCTGCATTAATCTTTATAACTAACTTGACTACCTGAGCTGAGTTTCAGTTCAGATGAATGTCAGCTCCAAAATATTAAACATGAAGCTCTCTTGAAACCGAGTAATACTTGAATTGTGCTTTGAGATCAATACTCTTACAACTTACAATACACTGCACTGTAACCAAGTGCAGGTCTGGACAATGAGGGTAAAAAAAAAATAATTTATGTAAGTGCTTCAGGAATCATGAAGTCTTCACTCAATACAACCTTCACCGCACACTACACCTCTCTCATTAGATCAATACTCATGAGCCATGCAAATTATGAACTGGCATATGTGAGCTCATGCTAGAACAACCTTTTTTATTAAATTACCCAGTAATGCTTTATGTTACCCAGAATTTTTTTGCAAAATCTGAGGAGCAAAAAATCAAAATGACCACCTCAAATATTTTAGCACCTCCGGTACTGAGATGACTCAGACAAGCCGATCTCATTGGGGAATTTAATGTGCCTGAATTAAGTTCCAACAGCAGGGTGTGTAGATAAGAAATGTGAGAAATGCCAAGCTGATAAGATTGAAGAAGGCTGTCACATTCTTGAATCACTGCTTGACACGCTATTTGACTAGCATTAAAGAACAAGACAGGAATCATGATGATGTTTCATGTCAGTCCAATAACAGGATACAAACTGGGGTATACAGACTGGGGTTGACTGATATATTCCTTGGTTGCTGCTGCTGTCAGATTGATCAGAAAAGCAGCCTAAATGTAAAGAGCGATCTGTTAATGGACATGAGCGTCCATGCTACATGCTTTTAGTTTCAGACTCTATTATTTCATCTGCCTCCAGGGTAATCAAGATTCACATTTACTGCCTTGCATATTTTTTGCACTGATTTATTTATTGCATTTCATTTGTAACAATTCTAGCATAAGGCATTGAAAGTGAATGGAAATGTAATTCACACGCTTGGTAAAGCTGTTAATTGAAGTGCAGATTGATGTCTTCTGTGACGTCTCTAATCAACTGAACTAAACATAGTAGCAGTAACGTGTCCTAGGATTACAGGAGATTTATTCATCCAACCTCCAGTACAGTCAGTGTTCTAATGCAAATAAGGACATTTTAACAGTCACATGCTGGCTAAAAATGTTCCTAAAATACTAGATGCACTGAAACAAAAAAAAAAGAAAAAGTTTCCTTAGAAAAAATTGAAAGTTATATATTGAAATATAAAGTTATTTTTTCCCTGGCATTGCTTACAGTTTACCAGCAGACACAAACAATATAAAATGATACATCCTGTTCAGATTGCTTTATTTCCCTGAATCATGTTGCTGAATGATTCAGAAATAGCAAGTGAGTCATTCTTAGACAGATTTTCTGATTTAGATTTAACCAAATCTAATATCCATAAAAACTTCCTGATAGGGATCAGTGTGTTGCTTCCTTTGAGTATTTGATGGGATCGTTGATAGGGTGTCTTGGGTTTCCAAGACAAATCCTTCAGGGGGCATGTGCTACTTTTTGTCTGAGCAGTGTCTCTGTCTAATCTGAGCAGTGTCAGTGTCTGTGAAGGGAACTTGTGGTTACCTGATGAGGGGGGATCAGTGGTGTTACTGTGGATCTTGTAATTGGGTTAAAACCAGAACGAAGCCAAAGAAACAAAGCATGAACCCAACATACTACATTATATACCATCAAACAGACCTTTGTCATGTAATTCACACAGCCTACACTATTAGATATTAGATTTTAATCTTACATTTAATATAATGACCACCTCTCACGGTTTAGAGTTATTACTGAAATGTGTATTTCTAAAACAAGACGTATCAGTATAATATTGTAAAATCCACTGATAAATGTTACTGATAGACAATTGATGTTTGCTAAATTCTTTGTTCCAATATGAATCTAAAAGACTAAAAAAAATCAATAAAGGTGTTTACAAAAACAGATTTTTCATATCAGTAGCTATTCTGATAGTTAGCTAGCAAGAAGACTTTGCCAGCTAAGTAAATGTTGTCTGCAAAAGCTAGAAATTAGCCTGCTAAGTTCATTTTAGCTCACTTGTCACCTGTTGACCTTTATTGCGGACAAGGTGAAGAATGTGATGAGTTTCAGTGTCTAGCTTTGGTCGAATGTCTTCAATGAAAACTGGTAGGTTAGCAAACTTAATGCTAAGAGGTCTCCAAGATAGCTTAAGCTGTGGTGACTTGTGTCACACCCCCTTAAATTGCTGAAGATGAACTCTTTATTTTTTATTATTTTTCTTTATTATTTTTTGTCAAAAATGAGCCTGGGAAGATTCAATGCATTACTGTCTAGTTTTATTGTAACATCCTACAGTATTGCCAAATCTGTCCTGCTGCAAAATACGAAACTATAAAGCATGATTTAAAGAATTATTTTATTTCGGTTTGAACAATATGCAGTATGTAATTGTGAACATTATAGAAATTATTTAAAATGCATTGTTTATCCTAGGTCAATATTTTCACATTGTCAGAGAGCAGCTTTACAGAAGCCTGGATATAAATTTAGATCCCTAATGAGCGAGCAAGCTGTGACACTGTGAAAACTCCCTGAGATGACATGTAGAAAAAACTTTGAGTGGAACCGGACTCAAAAGGAAAACCATTGTCATCTGGGTGACACCGAATAGTCATTACAATATACAGGTCTAACAAATTAGCAGCAAAAAGTACCAAATATTTTGAAAGGACATTCAGTATGAGAATTGTTTATAAGAGCCCTGAGTACAGGGTAGTCTTTTTAGGGGAAGGGTTTTTTATATACAGAATCCAGGTGAGATTATTCACAGAATCAAGAGTAAATCTTGGGAACTCTCACATCTCTGCAAGTGTTCCATTGAGTAAAATTAAATTAATAATTCCACACAGACCTTAAAACAAAAGTGGCAGTAGTATCGGTTCTTCTGCATATTAAAGATGTGGTTCGATTTAATGTTTGCCCTCTCGGGATGTAAGTGAAAAATCATCACAGAATATTTTTAGCAAAACAAGCACAAATGACTAGCAAAAAAAAAAAAAGGTAATAAGCTCTTAGAAAATAGAGTTACAACCATCTGAAGGGAGAATGCAATCTCTCTGAACAATCTACTGATATATATATATAAATAAACAGAAACCAGATAGCACACAACTTTGTGGAACGTGTATGAAGCTGTGTGTATGAGTGAGTGCATGTGTGTGTGTGTGTGTGTGTGTGTGTGTGTGTGTGTGTGTGTGTGTGTGTGTGTGTGTGTGAATTGTGGGTCTTCACATGTTCCCTGAGCTTTTTTTAGAAACCTCCATGAACGGTGACGCACGAGAGACACATCACGGCCTACCCTTTATCAAAAAACATCATATCCTAAAAATAAGCTGGCGGCCTGCAGCGAAGAACTGAGACTACCTGTGATCTCTCTGAAGCTCTAATTCTGTCCGGATGGTGATGGCAAGGGAGCAGCAGAAGGTCACATTCTGTATTGATATTCTTGATACCCTGCGTCATGAGTGAAAACCTTAATGAGATGACAGAGTAAGAGTCGACTATATGCCGTATCGGAATTTAGACATAGCCGTCATTTATTATAGATTAAGAAAGAATTGCTTGATATAAATAGAGATGCAGAACTGAGAGGAAATGTCATCGGGGAAAAATAATAATAATAACTCATGAGAACATGAGCCATTGATTTAAACAGTTATATCTACTGCAGATGCACAGAGTGGCTCTTTTCATTTTTATATAGGTCAGGTCCAAACAATATTGAAATTTATTTGGACGTGTGTGTGTGTGTGTGTGTGTGTGTGTGTGTGTGTGTGTGTGTGTGTGTGTGTGTGTGTGTGTGTGTGTGTGTGTGTGTGTATGTGTGTCAAGAAAACTTTAGAAGGTCAAAAAGCTGCTGGAGACCAATTACTTTAGAAATTACAAGGTGAATAGATAAATGTATCAGATCCTATATTACATGTTTGCACAAAGTCTCCTAAAGTAGTGCGGACTGAAATATCCTGCTGCAACACATACTGTCTATAAGTATAATATAAGCAATATATATTAAATAAAATATAAAATATAAAAGTCAAAATATGAACTAATGCACCATTTTACGTATTAATATCTGCTTACAGAACAAAAACAACACAACGGATGTAAATATTGTAGTCATTTCTAAATTCACGTGAAATTATTATAGGATTTGATTAGAAGTAAGTTTAAACAATGTTGTTTAAAGATTTCTTAGCAATTTATCCTCTTTTCACTCATTTATTAACTTTCAGTAATCACATTATACTGGTCATTCTGAAGCCAGGACTTATCCATGAAAACACCCTGGATGGAGTCCCATTCCATTGAGCACATCTTTTCACTCCTCCACAGTAACTTGATTTCAGGAGCGAACTCATGTCTCTGGAGCTGTGAGATGGAATTGGGCATTTATTTAGTCATTGTTCTTCTTTAGGATTTTTATTTTGAGTATAAGAAAGAATGAAGTAGGCTGTAGGATGTCAGTAACATGCAAAAAATACCTGAGCATAACTTAGTGTGAGTTAGTTAGATTGGGAGAATGTATTGGAAAGCATTGTGAGATGTTGGATGTTGTACATTTTGTTACTACTTATTATTTTGATTTGTCGGCTTTGATTCAATTTTGGGCAAGTTAAGAATCCAAGATTCAATGTTTAGGTTTTCTTTTTTCAGTAAAGCATGCCATACTATCCATCCAGCCATGCAATTCCATCTATTCATCCATCTAATTCTATCCAACTCCATTTATGCATTCAATTCTATCCATTTAAATCCATCTGTCTGTCCATTCCTCCAGCCAGCCATCCAGCCAATTCCTTCCCATCCATCTAACCATAATATTCATTAATCCATCTATCCACACCATTCATATTCAATCCATCTATCCTATCCCATCCACCCACCCATTCATTCAGCCATCCATCCATTCATCTGTCCATCTAATCTAATCTCATCCATCCCATCCCATCCATTCATCCATACAACTAATCCCATCCCATCCCATCCCATCCCATCTCATCCCATCCCATTCCAGTGTTTCCAATCCATCTATTTAAAGTAACTGCTTTAAGATGCTCAGGTTTGGTGTTAATCTGGAGTTTATCCTGAGAACACTGGGTGCAAGATGGGAGTACACCGTGGAAGGGAGATCTTAAAATGCCTAGAAGTATGAAACACACACACACACACACACACACACACACACACACACACACACACACACACACACACACACACACACACACACACACCACAAACAAACCACAAAATATTCACACACTCTTTACTCCTGGGGCATTTTTTAGTTGTAGAGGAAACCCACATAGACTCAGTGAGACAATTTAACAGCATTGCAGCTGCCCTCAGTAAATACATCAAAACGTGGACCCTAGAGACTTAAAGTAAGAATGCTATCTACTACACTTTTATATTTATGAGGTCTTAAAATCAAACCTTATTGATCCATATTCATTTTCTCCACCCTTGTACGATCCACTATTACTTGCATGATAGCGTAAGCCTTGTTTGCTGTGAATTATCTCCAACACCCAAAAGCGCTTCTGAACTGAACATGACACAAATTACACTAAACATACCACCACAAATTAGTCCAAAATCTAAGAAACCTAATGACGCTTAATGATGTTCTTTGAAGATTTTGAGAGATCTGAACTTGTCCCAGGGGAAAAGAGTGTAATGTAATTACCCTGGTTAAGTGAAACAGAACAGTACTAGAACGTAACAGTGATTTTAATTATATTTGGCAACAATCTGTTGAAATTCACCCAAAACATTTAGTTATTCTCTTCAACTGGGCTTTAAATCATCCATCGGAACAGTACATCATCAGTTCAGATTTAAAATAAATGTATGAATAAATAAAACATGCATTTCTGCTTATTATTTTCCTATTAGAATCATATTTTATTTCTCTTTTACCACATCATAAATTCAGTTGTTTATAGTTATGTTCAACAACGTGGAACTTAATTCATGTTGTCTTTTACGTAACAGAAGCCATAAAGTGTACCGGTGGCTCCTTTATCTCTCTTGAGAGAGGAAAAAATAACAAGAAACCTTGTCTTCTTTTTGAAGACTTTTCACTGCCAGAAAAATGACAGAAAGCTACAAAATGCCGACACTGGAGGCATCTTCCATAAAATTGACAGAAACCTTCATATCAACAAATATGTTGTTGTTTTGTTTTTTAACTTAAATAGCAACACATTTAAATCTGCTAACTATTTGTAAACTCTGAAGTTTTTACTATAGAAATGATTATATTCTATATACGTAAATTAATGTCAGAGCTGCTTATAAAAAAATAAATCAACATTATCTAACCAATTCAAAAGCACTGTGATCTTTTAAGAGGACTGATGCTTACAGTACCTAGGTGTGAAACAGCTGTAACTGAATCAAACTGGATTCCTAAGAAGTGTGTTTGAGCTGATCTTTGAAACTGTTTTGGAGGTCAGATTTGTTGCAGAGTTCTTATAGAGGCATGAGGAAAAAAAGTAATGAGGAGACAGGATGAAGAGTTTCGTTAGGAAAGGGCAATTTAGCTATTTATTTTACTCGGTTATGCTCACAGTGCCTACCACTGTGGCTGTGCCTGTGCCATGTCACTTCCAACTGTCAATCAAAGGGCCCACCTCTTGTGTTTTAATTAATTTCCTGACCTCTGTCCAGAAAAATAAGCTTATAATTACCTATCTAGAGTGTCTCTGTGCCCCTCGTGGCATGCCACTACACCTGGGCACAATTTTCAGCCATGACCGATAACATTTCCAAACCACTTCTTAAAAGTGCACTCTGTTAAAAATAACTGTTAAAAATAAATAAATAAATAAATAAATAAATAAATAAATAAATAAATAACTTATAAACAAACAAGAGACAACTTAAAGAGACACTGTAGTGCTTTACTAAGGCATTGGACCAGCAAGTGACTTGTACAGCATCAAGTCTCAGGAATGGCACAAAATAAATAAAGATGATATTAAATAAACTTCCCTTAGTAGGTGCTGTGATGATAATGAGGATGATGAGGATGGTGATAAATAACATGATATAGGAGATAACATGTGATTTACCACAGCATGTGATTTACATCTTTTTCATCCTGTCTGGACATTTTCCTTTGACCTTTATCATCAACAAGGCCCTAAACCATGGAGAATCCTGTGTGTGTGAAAATCCAAAAAGAACAGCAGTTTCTGAAATACTCCATCCTTCCATCCTGACACCAACAAGCATGCCACGGACAAATCTAGCTAAAATAAGCTAACAACATGATTTCCAGAAGAAATCTTATTATTATTATTAAATATTACCAGCTGCTTCTTTTTCTAAATATTAATGTTGGTGGTGGTCTTTCAGCTGCTCCCTGTTTGGGGTCGCTACAGAAAATCACATGGTCCACATATTAGATTTAGCACAGGTTTTATGCTGGATGCCCATCTTGATTCAACCCTCCTATTTTTAATCCAGGCTTGGTAACGACACTGAGCATTAGTCCTTCAGTGTCTGGTTTAGCTCCCTGCCTGGGAATTAAACCTGGTCCACAGCAATGAGAGAATGAGATCCAGCCTCTGGACCACCAGGAGGCTTTTTAATTTACTAAATATCAATAATTATATTAAATATTCAAACTAAGAAGATAACCTTTGATGACACTGCCACTAGAATCCACTTCAATAGTGGACCAGTGCAGTCCCATTTTTGTTCCTTTGCCACACATTTTCATCCACTTTGCACTTTGCACGTGAAAGAACACGACCAATTAATCAATGTGTCAGCTGGCTATGACGTAGGACAGTACCACTACGCAGGACACAGAGGGAATTCAGCTTTAACTGCCCCCTGACCTACATACCTTGCTTTTGCCCTAAAAAAGAGATGACGACAGCAGCAGCAAGTGGAGCAAGGGGAGATGGGGACTGGGTGTGATTACGGTAGTAAAGAGTAAAGAGTGCAGCAGAAAAACATAGAATGTGAGAAGAAGGCCATGTAGGGGAATGAATAACTTTGCAGTAGAGGGAAATGATTTACTTCCTGTATCCAGTCCAGGGCTGTTTACTGAAATCTGATCTATAAATGCAGTTACAGAGACCTGGTTACCTGACATCAGACACTGAAAGAAATAGAGACACAATCCACTATGTTTTATGTCAACAAGCCATTTTTCTGTTCTGGTGTGTGTTTTTTTTTTGTTTTGTTTTGTTTTTTTTGTTTTTTTTGCTATCCTGTCATCAATCTCTTTTCATGTCTGACTCCTGCATGATATCGATCCACCTCTTAGGCTGACTACTTATGTCCCAATTCCTGACAGCTGTCTGTCCCCAAACTCATTTTCTCAAGTGCTCAGCAATTCTTCAAAGGGACAAAAGTGTCCTCTTTAGGGATTCCAGCCACATCAGTAGCCGTCCGTACTCAATGCACTCAATACCTGTTGTGCTACATCCATACTCACGTATACACACACATTATTGCAAACTTTTTCACTTACATAAAAAAAAAACAGCACCGCTGAAAAAATGAACAAAGATTTGCTTTACAATAAAGTAGTGACACCATCTACAAAATATAATGAATGTATGTTCATCTGGTGTGCAGACTTAATTCTTGTGTTCTAGTTGTTATAAACTTGTGTTGTGTTGTCTTGAACCAATTGGCGATTTATGTTCAGCTCTTTTGTGTTTATGTGCACAGCATTTTATTACTGCACTTCATTGATTACTAAACTGTGTACTGGATGGTTTTACATTGTCCCTTGGGAATTTTTATAGCATATTTTCTGGCACTGTTTGCATGCATGCACTTTATGTAGCACTCAGTAGATCTATGTAGTGTAGTTAGCTCTGTGTTGTTGTGTTTTATGTAGCCCCATGGACCTGGAGGAACATTGTTTCATTTTAGTGTATACTCTACCACATATACGTACAGTATATGGTTGAAATGACAATGAAGGTTTCTTGCCTTGACTTGATATGCAGCCATCCACATCATCTTTAAATAGGCATAAAACTCAAAATGATATCGGATATCAAGGTGACTTCTTGAAGGGAGAATTCTTCAAACGCATGATTTCTCAAATTTTATCTCTGCATTACTCACCCTGAACTCTTGAGCTTTTCTTTGGAGCCTTTTGTACATTGGTGGGCTTTGATCAATCATATACTGTGCTGTTGTCTTGGGTGAGTGGACACTGGTGCTCTTGGCTTGGGAAATTGAATGTTTCTGAAGAAAAAAGGGCGAATTATCTGTTTCCACCTAACTATTCTCGACATCCTCTACTCTCACACCAATTACCTTCATGTTTTAACACATCTATATATCTCCTCATTGTCCTTCATCTAGACCTCTTACCTGGCAGCTCCATCTCGAACATCCTTCTACCAATATAACCATCTCCTTCCTCTGTACATATCCAAACCATCTCAATCTAGTCTCTCTGACCTTGTCCCCAAAACAGCCAACCTGAGCTGTCCCTCTGATGTGCTCGTTCCTAATCCTGTCCATCCTTGTCACTCCTAAAGAGAACCTCATCATCCTCATCTTTGTTACCTCCATCTCTGCCTCTTGTCTTTTCCTCACTGCTACAGTCTCTAACCCATACAGCAGAGCTGTTCTCACTACTGTCCTGTACACCTTTACTTTCAATAATAATAATAATAATAATAATAATAATAATAATAATAATAATAATAATAACTTTATTCCACCACTTTTCTAGGCTTTATGGCACGCTTGGAAATCATAATGCTCCACTCTAGCTATAACAGCTTTAACAGCTACGCAATACAGTATACAAAACCATCTTGAGTTATGTGGCCTTGTCCAGGAGGTCTTTCTAGCCTTCTAGCAGAGATCAAATCTGCACACATCTGAAGGAACATTGATCTCTTTCAGCTTCTCCACAGCAACACAGCATCCAGCTCACCCTATGCTGCTGGTCTCGGAGCAAATCAAGAAGAAAATCCAGAGCTCAGAGGACTCTCAGACAGTTCAGTGAAATGAAAAACATTGTGTGCACTACTCTAAAACAACCCCACATAGACACTTTTAAATGTCTGGGGAGCAGTTTCGTATCACGCAAGTGAAATATTCTCCATTTGTTATGTTTGTTATGAGCGCATTACTGAAGATTCAGGAAGCAATTGCCTAGTCTTTTAAATATGGAGCTTGGAAGTGTTAAGGTATGTTCTGTACATGTCAGTGTATTTAAAATATTTACATTTTTGCACAAGATTTCCCTTTAAAAACCTATACTAATTTTATTCGATTCTGAGATTTCAAACAAACAAATTATAAAATTATAATAAAATTGATCTGACAAACATTTGTCTTTTTACTACAACTGGCCACAGATACAGTAGCTGTGGCAAAGTAAGGATGCACAACTGTAAACCCTTTTATTACCCCAAAAACTCAATGCAAAGGGACAAGATTCGATGACTTATTGTTTTTTTGTTGTTTTTTTTTTGATGGATTCCTTATTCTGTATTCATTCTATATCACAGTAATTTGTCATGTAACTTTTTTTTTACTTATTATTGTAAACATTATGACTGTTACAATGTCTAACACTGAAGACTCCTTCCCTAAGATGTAAGCATCTTCTTACAGAAAACTTAATTGCGTAATTTTTAGAGATGACACAATACCAATCTTTTTTTTCCGATACCACGATACCAATACTCTATCGTTAAACATCTCACAAAATTAATTACAATATATAAAACAAACAAAAAAAAACATTCAGCACTGGATATGTAAAACTTTCCAGTTCTAAAAATAAATATTGCTTTCCAAATCCAATTCCAATCAGTGTCATTTGTTAGAGTGCAACATCTGACATGGTTTCTCTGATATGTTGCAGCTTGCAGCTACACAATGATGTCTTTGTTCCTTTAAAAAGACACTACAAATTAATTGAACCACTAAAAGGATCATTACATTATGCCCTAGAGCTTTTGAACTGTAAAGACAGAAATAAAGCAAGAGCTGTAGGGTGTGTGTGTGTGTGTGTGTGTGTGTGTGTGTGTGTGTGTATGAGATAAAATTAAACAAAGTACAACTCCATCACTGTCAATGCAAGAGTAATGGCGCATCGATACGTATCTGCAAACACATGCTGGTAGCAAGTAAAACCACTCGGGATGCGATGTGGTAAATCCATAGAACGAGATGCGATGTGTCAAGCAATGCTTGCTGTGCTCTTTTCTGCACAGTTCCTGTGTGAACTCATATTGGCTAATGCTGCTGTAGGCTTTAACACAACACACTGGTGGTTATGTACCACAAGATATATTAGTGCAATACATAACACTCACTGTCCCAAGAGTACAATAATGTTAAGATTATTGCTAAGCAATACAAGCACTGGTGACTCATGTTCCCTTGTTAGTCATGCCATGGATGTGTGTTCTGCCCTGTTCAGTCCACACCGCTCTTCTGAATTCGAGCTGAGTGCCTCTGGAGCTCCGGGACCTTTTGTTTCTGCTGTCTCTACTTCACCAGATCCTTCTTTTTGGCTTTTTAAAAGAGCAGCCATTCCCGTGTGGCTTTCAGAGATTCCAGACTTTTCTTTAACTTCTGCAATGATAAGAAATACTATTACTATGTCCACTGCCTTGGCCTCAATATAGATTCTTTTTTGTTTAATAAATAAATAAATATATGGAGCATTTGTACATGGGTGGTCAGCACATGGGGTTGAGGGTTCTGTTTCCTGTTTCATCTGCTGTGTGTAGGTGGAGTTTGCATGTTGGCCATAGTGTGTGTGTGTGTGTGTGTGTGTGTGTGTGTGTGTGTGTGTGTGTGTGTGTGTGTGTGTGTGTGTGTGTGTGTGTGTGTGTGTGTGTGTGTGTGTGTGTGAGTGTGATTGTGCCTTGTGCCCAGGGTCCCCTGAGATACTCTCCAGGTGCTTGCAACCCTGTTTAGTAGAAACACTAAAGAAAGTGGATCACCGGCTGGAATAATTTGATAAAATCCAATTACATTGTATAACAGCAAGTTTTATTCCTCAAATCTGAGAATACTGTTTATGATGTATTATCTTACTCTGAACTGCATCCAGATTTGTGTACTCAGAAGTGCATTTGTGCACTTCTCTCCTGGTGTCACAAATAACACACCGTGCATCAATCTGACATTTCTGCTACCTTTAGAATATGAACAAATTCTCAGATCACACATTGTGTTGTCTCACAGCAAACATCACTTTATGTTTGTCTAAGCTATTATTCACTTTCAGAGCAGGCATGGTGTTGTGATTCTCTCTCTCTCTCTCTCTCTCTCTCTCTCTCTCTCTCTCTCTCTCTCTCTCCTCTCTGTCTCTCTCTCTCCCACTCTCTCTCACTTATAAAGCCTGTCTTCAGCTCCCGTTCTTTCTCTTCCTGTGCTGCACTCATTTATTACTTCATGACCTGCTGCTCTATCATCATCTGCTTCTCCATTTGCATCAGTCGAGACTGCAAGGGAAGAAGCAGAGTCATGGAAAACATGTTGTTATTAAACCAGAGAAGACAAGTCATCTACTGTGGTGCTGTTCGTGGTGTAACATCCTGGTCAGCTTGCTGAGGTCAGAACAGTTACAGAGCACTGTGCAATGTGTTCTGAAGCTTTTCCAATTTCCTGGGTCATCTCCATTACCTCCTGCTGAACACAGAAGGATATACCGTGTATACATGATTTTCTGGACTAAAAAAAGAAGCTGGTGCACTGTTGCTGATTTACTGTATGCACACTGGCATGCTGTGAATGTTATCGTAGCTTAAGCTAAGTTTTTTTTTCTTTTCCTTTTTATAGCCTCTATGATTTCCATGTTAAATATCTTACAGTGTTCTCCACCTGGCTCATCGTCTGGCATAAATAGTCATATACAAATAAATACTTAAAGGCATCTTTCATGTTTAGGATAATTAATACCTTATTAAATATTCTGTTCACTGCAGAGATTCCATATAGATTCTGACTGAATCTTTGAACAATTTATCTACAACAAACAATTTCAAGAACCTTTCCAAAACTGCTGTGAGGAAAGCAGTGTATGACATTTGACAGCATTATATAACACATAATAACAAAAAAAATCGGTCAAGATTTCCAAGCAATCCCATCAGCAGTTAGACTCCAGAAAGGACGAGGAGTGAACAGAACTCACAACTCACAAGTTCCAAAAGTGGGTCAAAGCATATAAAAGAGGTTTTTTTGTTGTGTCTGGTTGAATTGCTGCCATAAAGCCATTAATGTCATTTTATTTTTGATTTATATCTTAAAACTGTTTAGACATTTTTTTAAAAGATGAAAATAAAAGAACATTTTGGAGTCACTTAACTTTGTCAACTTGAGTTTGTCCTAAACAGTGTGCAAACATTTTCACTTGACTGTACACAGTGTGAATCATAATGACGAATGTGCAAACAAGCATAACAGATCCTTGGCAACAAGCAGCTGTGGTTTGTGGAAATTAAAAATTAGAGAATGTACTGCCTGTTGGACCAGAATAAAGCTGCTGGCAACATCTAACCAAAACCGTAAACCTTTTGGAGCTTGGCAACTCTGATGAAGGAAGTAACGGAGTTGGGGTGAAGTTCAGTTTACACACCAACTGTGCTAAGACTGGCACTGCAAGCATCAGCACATCAGCTGTCTGTCTCTGTCCATTGTACGGAGTTAAACTGTCTAGACAATGCCTACATTAAACTGCCTTTGTCCATGGTACTACAATCTATTTGAGTTAAACTTCCACTGTCCATTGTACTGAAATCTATATGGGTTCAATTGTATCTGTCCATGGTACTGAATCCTGAGCCAAACTGCCTCTGTTCACGATACTGAAATCAATTTGAGTCAAATCACCTCAGTCTGTCGTACAGAAATCTATTTAGATTCAATTGTCTCTGTCCATTGAACTAATTCCATTCAATTAAACTGATGACTGTAATTCTATTTATGTGAGTTTGATCGCCTCTGTTCATAGTGTTAAATATTAAACACACAAACCTGTTCACATTTCTTATAATTGGCATCGGAGGAGCTGCTCGGAGGAGCTGCTGTTCACGAATTGTGTTCTAGCTCCAAGAGTTGGCCTTCTTTACTTCGAACATGATTGCAACTGTGCTGAGAGAACATTTACATAACTGCAGCTGTGCTGTGCTGTGCTGTGCGTGTGTGTGTGTGTGTGTGTGGATGGATGGATGGATCTGGAGGAAATCAAGAATATAGATAGCAATAAATAAAGTTATTATTAAATAAAATACCAATTAAGTGCTTGATTTTTTTTGTAAGTACTTTACTCATTTATCAGTATCTGTCTAGTCGACATACCTTTAAAAATTGTATTGATGCATTCAATCTGTAATTGGTTAAAAAAAAAAAATGACAGAAGCATATCGACAACCTGAAACAAGATACAGAAAGACTCAGTCGCTTTTTCTTTTATTATGTTAGTGTTCTTTTATAACTGACTACATTTATGATGCAGAAATGTAAAGCCCTGTATTAGCATATTGTATCCCCCTCTTGTGCCATTAACACTGAAACACTGTTTACTTTATGAATGTCAAGTCACACACTTCATTACATAACACTTACAATATAGCTTGTTTTCATTGATTAACAAATCATAGACATCAACAAATAAATGGTACACACACAATGAGCAGCTAAAATACTTATATATAAAATTGCATTGATTGGCTTGCATGAGAAATGCTATTCAAAATGAGAAACCAGAGCATAAAGGCTTGTGCGATATGTATTTTTTGAACAGCAGCTTATTGAGGTGTCACTCATGAATGACACTCATGGTTATCAGCCTTATCTGTATCCATTGGATTTGTACAGTTTTGTGCAACTACTATGGATAAGAATTTCAACAAGATTTCCAGTATTAGGAAATGATCTTTTTTGACCATAATTCAGTAATAATGGACTTCCAAGAGTCTTAGAAAAAGTTCAGCAATTTTTTTATGATGTTATTTTTCAAGCACAGAGAATTGTGTCGAATTTGAGGTGGACAGAGATTAGGATTAAAAATTGGTGACGTATCCCTTTAATCTGTAGAAGACACACAGTTCCAATCCTGAAGGACCAAACACTGGGTAATTTTTGTGAACTCTTGTCTGCCAACTCTTTACTGCATCCTTCATGATGTGAGTAAAATGGTGAATTGTGCAAAACTGCAGACAGATCGGTGGGTCCTTGATTTAACAGTAAACTCCTACTCCAATTTGATCCTGTTCATGTTACTCAAGCTGCATTAACACTCAAACTAATGACACTACCTTCCCGTTTTGCTTTGTATGCTACAAATCTGACCTCCTTCGAGTTATACTATATAACTATATAGCTAGCTTAGTTACTACAGTATGTAGCCTGTAAAAGTGTAAACCTCAGATGTCCACACGATATGATGATGAATTCAATTCATAAGTCAAAGATACGATATTTGTTACTACCCCTGAATCTTCTACAATATCATCACAATTGTTAGGGCATTTTTGACCAGACCACTAAATCTGCTACAACACGGTAGGAATCAATTCATTAGGCAACAGTGTAATAATGATACAACTAAATCTGTTATGATACGATTTTGATTCTTAAGGCAATATTTGTAGCCATCCATCCGTTTTCTGTATCGCTTATAGCTTACACAGGGTTGTGAGGAACCTGAAGTCTTCCCCAGTCGACCTGGTGCACAAGGCAGGAGACATCCTGGACAGGGTGGGACGCCATTGCAAAACACAATCATAGACTACTGACAATTTAGAGATGCCAATCAGCCTACAGCATGTGTTTGGACTTGAGGAGGAAAGTTGACTACACATGAAGTAGAGGCAGGAATCGAACCCCCATCACTGGAGGGGCTAACCAGTAATCCACCAAGCCCCCCCCATGCCCCCCCACCCCCACCCGCCCCAGGCAGCAATTTGTTATGTGAAAATACAACCAAATCTGCCATTTAATACAATCTGATCTCAACCGTTGCCTTTTAAATTGATGCATCGATCCAAATCATCTGATGGTTACACCTCTAGCATCCGCACTCCTTCCTCAACGCAAGTCATGGCTCGTGTGATTGGCGTTCCGGTGCCGCCTTTGTCTTCTCACTGTCAGTATATCTTCATCCTGTGTCAAATATCAGATCATTAAAAACAAACAGAGCTCTTTACAAACCAGAATTTATCTGACTTGACTTACCGTATCGCCAGTGTCAGCCGTCTCATCTGTATTCTCGTCCTCTTCCTCTGTGTGCTCGTGCTCGCTGCAGGCGTTGGACAGGTCCAAGTCGGACAGCACTATGTCCTCATCGTAGTCTGTGTGATACTCCGATTCCTCTGTGCGATTCAGAGGTTAGGGTTGAGTACAATGTGTGCAAATGAACAGTCTATTAATGTAACATATGCTCTAAATATACTTCTCACCTTCCACTATGGCCTGCTTCACCGGCTCTATCCGAGACACGATCTCAGCCAGGTCAGTGAACGAGGCATTAGGACAGGTCACCACCTGCAATACAAGAATACAGCCTCATTACTTATTTGCTGATTATCTTCAACAAAGTGTATAACAACTCCCAGAGTAACTCATTAAAGAGTTATTAAGGATTCTGGAAAAGCTGCTTAATGTGCAAAACGCTACAGCTATTCTAAGACTCAAGACATGTTATGAGCTAGCTAGATAAATAGGGTCCAAAAGTCAAGAATAGGACCGAATTTTCATGGAGGAAAATTGTTTTCTGTTGCTTAAGAGTTATTTAAATGACAAAAGTCAACAAATTCTTACTGATTACAAACATTAGCAATGATTAAGGGGAAAAAACGACTGGACATGGTGCTCTAGAAAATAATGAACAACTATACGGTGTGATGTGGCCTGAATTACTGCTACCACACAAAAGCTGATTCTCACAAAACGTGCTGAAGTGTTTCATTCCTATTCGACTACAGCAATCAAGTGAGCAAGCATGAGAGAAAGAGAGAGAGAGAGAGAGAGAGAGAGAGAGAGAGGTTAAGGACATGAGTGAGTGAGTGAGTGAGTGAGTGAGTGAGTGAGTGAGTGAGTGGGCTAGAGTGAGTGAGTGAGCTAGAGTGAATAAGAGAGTGAGTGAGTGAGTGTGTGAGTGAGTGAGTGAGCTAGAGTGAGTGAGCTAGAGTGAATAAGAGAGTGAGTGAGCTAGAGTGAGTGAGTGAGTAAGTGAGTGAGTGAGCTAGAGAGAGTGAATGAGTAGTACTGAGTGAGTAACAGAGAGAGAGAGTGAGTGAGTGAGTGAGTGATTGAGTGAGCTAGAGTGAGTGAGTGAGCTAGAGTGAGTGAGTGAGCTAGAGTGAATAAGAGAGTGAGTGCGAAAGACTGAGTGAGTAACAGAGAGAGAGAGTGAGTGAGTGAGTGAGTGAGTGAGTGAGTGAGTGAGCTAGAGTGAGTGAGTGAGTGAGTGAGTGAGTGAGCTAGAGTGAATAAGAGAGTGAGTGCGAAAGACTGAGTGAGTAACAGAGAGAGAGAGTGAGTGAGTGAGTGAGCTAGAGTGAGTGAGTGAGTGAGTGAGTGAGTGAGTGAGCTAGAGTGAATAAGAGAGTGAGTGAGTAAGAGAGTGAGTGAGTGAGCGAGCTAGAGTGAGTGAGTGAGTGAGTGAGTGAGTGAGTGAGAGAGTGAGAGAGAAACAGGGACAGGCAGGTGACAGAAATTAGTGAGAAATTAATGAGAACTCATTTCCGATGCTCCTGACATTAAACCTAACAATAAATCATTCAAATGTGTGACATTTCATTCATTAATAAATAAAACTGTAATCACAGGCAGATTGCTGTGCTATAAGTGGAATAACACACATTGGTGCTCTTGCTCTTGTGGAACTCCTCCTGATGTCGATCTTTCAGCATTTTCTCCACCACTCTGCTGCGACACCACAGATCAAACACCGTCTTCCCGTGCTGATAGCCGACATCCTGCAAAAAAAAAAAAAAAGAAAAAAAAAAAAAAAAAGAAAAGACAGATCATATGCAGATGAGACCCATGTGTAGTGCTTTCTTTCTAATGTTAATTGCGCTGTGCCGATATTCATAAAGGTCACTGTAGCCATCATTACTGCTCCTACATATTTAACAACCTCAGACATTACAGGAAAGACTTTATTAATATGTCAGAATAGATGGCAGTTAAAAGATAAACCTTTAATCCTATATACAGGAATCCAGCCAAAATCACAGAGAGTAATGTGATATTATTTAGCACATCTCATGCCGGTAAATTGAATGGTCAAACAAGTAAGGAAATTTTGCTCACGGCGATCTCGTCGAATTTGCTGAACTCTAGAGTACCATAGCGGTCAATAGCAGGCCGGATGTACTCGCAGTAGTCGCTGTCTTTCACCAATTCCAGCTGACGCACGCAGCACACGTAGGCCAGTCGCGTCTGGATCTCCGCCATGTTCAGCACCTGCAGGGTCATTCATCACTGTTACAAATCGCACGCCTTAAGGAAACACATTTTCCATGTTACTGTTTGTTACTCTGGTGATTCAGAGCCAATAGACAAAAAGCAGATTTTGCTTGTTATAGGGGAATTTAAAGCAGATGCTATATGCCCAATTTTGCTATATTATTTTAAGCATTTTGCGAAGATATATTTTTACTACTGCTTGTCACTGATGCATTATTTATTCCATGAGCTGCTTCCAGAGTCCTAACCTTCACTCTCTCTGCTAGAGGGTTAAAGCGTTTCCATAGCAGCCACCACCCGGATAGAGAGTCTCCGTAGTTGGTTAGGTTGGTCTCATCCTGGCTGCCTACGTCAATCGCTATCACTACTTTGGCACCCATAGAGCGAGCTACATCAGCTAGGAACACATAAACACAACTGAGTTAAGACACCATAAAGGCTAAAAAAAAAACCTATTTGAAACAATACGTCATGAAAACTAATCCTACCGGGCAGGTTGTTGATATAACCACCATCCATGAGTAAATGTGCATCTTTTGGGTCACAAAGTGGAGGCAAGTAGCCCGAGAGAGACATGCTGGCACGCACGTACCTCCACAGAGAACCTGAGTGTAAAGAGGACCAAATGAACGTACAGTACAGGACATGAGCAACCCAAAGAAAGACAGGAACACAAGTACAGAATAATACGACTGACTGACTGACCGTCAGTGTGCACTCTCATGGCAGAGGCGGTGATGTCTGTAGTGATGTTAAAGTATGGAATCCAAAGGTCCTGGAAGAAAACACACACACACAAGCTCGAAATTATATTGGGGCATATAAATAAAAAAGGTTGCATATCTGCATGACTAATCACAGTGTCGATGAGATTTCGCATAAGAAAAATCCGATCACGATGCCTCAGAGACAAGAGACAGGGAACAGAAGCGAGCATACTGAACAACACTAACGTTCAAGCTCAGCAAGCTAGAACATGCAAGAACAAATGTAATTACAGGCCTTTGTGATATAATTAACATTCTTCTACTGTGCTGTATGTGCAATTCCCTTAGCAAGCTCTTTACAAACCTCAAGTTCTCCACAGGTGGGAGACTGGTTTAAAGAAAAAAAAGACTGCGATTACAAGGGAATATTTGACAAGCCTTCAACTTCCTGTCAACCATTTAACGCCGTTCCATCTGTCGACACTTTAAAAGCCCCGTGTGTTGTCTAAACACACAGTGACAGAAGGTTCTGCATCTTTACTCTCAAATACAGCTTTGACTTCCTGTTTCAGCGGAAATTACATCAACATTTTGAAGCACTACAGCATTAATTCCATCAAAAAAAGGCACATTTTCACAGAAAACTTCACTATATCATAATAATTGTTTATGTGAAGCATCCACGATACAAATCCTTTCGTTAGTAGTTACGTCTTGATCAATATAAACCGTTAATTTCCTTCTCATACAGAACCGCTGTCTAAGCTCCAGTTAGAGAACATTAACAAACACTTCTGTTCAATCAGAATCGATAAGATTTCTATAAAAAACATTAATTACCGCATTCAGCATACAGTAACAAACCATACAACATAACATGTCAACAAAATTAATAATTAATATATTAGTAATTTTTTTTTTTAAGGACTACTAGAGTCCTTACAATCTAATGTGTTGAATTCACATTAAAAGAAAACTCAATTTCTATGCTACCTTGTTACCTTTTAAACATGATTTATACTTTCTATTTTTGCTAGGTATGGTTTGTTAATGTTAAATAATGCAGTAAGTAATGTGGGTTAAAGGATCCATGCACTGTGATGGCAAAAATAATTTTTGGAATTTATAAATTCTGGAATTTATTTTATTCTATACTTAATAATCAAAGACAAAACTTAATCTAGAGCTAAAAGGTTCACCCTGTTTCCCACCTCGATCTGTTTGTCCTTAAACAACGCACTGATGCTGGAGTTAAAGGCTGCGCCAGTGAACATAGAGGTCACTGGATATGTCAAGTCCAGGATCTTCTTAAACATCGATCCAAAGTCCTAGACAGCAGATGAGAAATGGCGTGTTAAAAAATAAACAAATTAATTAATTAATTAATTAATTAATTTAAAAAAAAAAAAAAAAAAAAGAATTGCTGAAATGGATTGATTGTTGTTCTCACTATGGCCCATTCGCGTGCTCTGACTCTCATTCGGCTGTAGCTTCTCTCCTCGGCAAACAGCGCCGCCATCAGGGAGCCGACAGAAGTACCACCCACCAGATCAATAGGGATCCCTGCTTCACACAGAGCCCGGATGATGCCCACCTGAGAACAGCCTCTGCCGGGTGAAAAAGGTCAGTCAGCTAATACATCAATAAAGCTGCTTGCTCTATCACATCATAGATATAATAGAATATAATATAATTATTGCTTTCTTCCTAAGAACGTCTCTTGAAGTAGTTTTTCCTTGCCAGTGTCACCTCGGGCTCACTCATTTAGGATAAATTTATTAAACACGAAATCTATCATTCGTATCCTGAATGTATGTATTTCCATAAAGCTGCTTTGCACCAATGTGCATTGTTCCGGTCTCTATCCTTGATCGATTAAAGTGAATTGCTTCATATCATCTTTTTAAACATTTTTGATATATTCCTGAGACTGATAGGTAAAAGCAAAGCAAAAACAAACACACATGCACCTCCAATTATTTAGAAAAGCTATACAGGAGATCCAAGAAGCTCCTAGTAAGCAAAAACTAAAGCAGAATTTCAGTGGACAATTTGACTCATTTATTGTCTGCTGTGTGCCAAGCAACAGTAAAACAAACAGCATGTAATCATTCGCACTCCCTCCGTTTTTTTTTATTGACCGAAGAGACCACAGTCCCACCCACATGTTTTAAACGGACTCAAAAGATGTATCACAGGTCAAAGTTCACCTAGATAAAATTTGCACAAAGAGAATGTAATCGTTTCGAGACGTCCCACGTCCTTTCCACTTGCCAGTTCTGACCACTGCTTTAGCTAAAAAGACGGAGAATAATGAATGATATTTTAGATTTTTCCCCTTACCTCTACTACTATATACCTCTTTCACTCACTCGCTTAGGAAAACATGTGAATTCTGCTCGTTCATGGAATTATAACGAGCCTTTATAACAGTGCTGAGCAGAAAGGTATTTTAGAACACACAATACATCCATCCTTGAAGACGATTGGCTGTCAGTTGTGGAACCTGATGTGATTATATAGATGTTATTATAACACATCTGATTCAAAGCTTGGTGCCTTTTGCTTTCTGAGATGCTTTTCTGCTCACTATGATTGTAAAGATTAGATTGTGGTTATTAAATCTAGTGGGGTATATATGTCCTTTCAAACCAGTTTAGGCCGGTTTGCTCTGACCTCTCTGACTAATTCATAATGTTCAAACGGTATGGTTTTTTTTTCTTTGTAAACGTTAGACGTTGTTGCGTCTGAAAACCCTCAAACACTTCTAAATGGTAAATATTATGGCTAAACTTTTGGCACCTGTGGACCGCAATTGTATTATTTACTGGATGGAGAGTATCACAGAGGTGAAATTAATCCAATGGTTAGACTACTGGAAAATACTGAATAGTCATTAGATAAAATCAATCACCGTGCAATGAATATGGATATGTGTGTAATTGATGATGGTGCTGGCAGAAGGTGCTGAGTGAGTGAGTGAGTGGGCAAAAATGATGAAATAAAGTGTGTGTGTGTGTGTGAGAGTGTGTGTGTGTGTGTGTGTGTGTGTGTGTGTGTGTGTGTGTGTGTGTGTGTGTGTGTGTGTGTGTGTGTGTGTGAGAGAGAGAGAGAGAGAGAGAGAGAACAGTACCTAGCACCTCCTCCCCCAAGCACCAGGGCTATGGCATTGCCTGTCAGCACTCGAGCCAGGCGAGAAAAATCAGAGTGGCGGTCTGGGGGCTTTTCAAAGACACGCTGATACATCTCTCTCTGAAACAAGGAAAAATTTTATTAGTAGAGGAGACAAAAATTAGATTTTAGAAATTTGAGATTATCATTTACATTAATACCGAGATAAGCATAAAAGTGCTGTTTTAAAAATGAGTGTGTTTGCTTTGCACCAGTTTGGGCAGACTTCTGCGGCTGAAAACCCTGCGAGGACATGACAGGTGCAGGTGTCTGGAGATCCAGCTGCGCATGTTGAGCCATTCGGCTGTTCCTCTAGGTGGAGGTCCGTCCTCACGATGCAGGAGTACCAACTGTTTCTGAGCCCGAACCGCGCTGCCCTCCAACATCTGCTCCAGCTGCAGCAAACAAAAACACGTTCATTATATCAGTGCTATCGAATTCCTGACTCTGATTGGTCAGAAGGTGTTGATTCATTTTCTATAACAGTAGTTTATAAGAAATTCTAAAGAAATAACAGTGTACTGCTCACATTTATGGAATAACAGGAGACGCTTCATTAAAAGGATACTTGTGTATTGTTGCTATTTAACAAAGTATAACGATTAAAATTTACATAATACATTTTTGGAAGTGTCAGAGCTTTATATATTCATACATTCTTGACACAGGCGTGTCTTTGGGATAGAGAAGTTTCTCTGGAAAATCTTTTTTTCTTGTCTTATTAAGATCAAAGACAGAGAGTATGACTTTTAATAGCTGCTATAACATAAGTGATAACACAAATTAACCATAAACACACAAATATAAATGTATTGTTCTTTAATAAATATAAAAATGTCTGAGGATGTGTTGAACCGGGAGCGCCTGTATCGTTGATTATTATCTCGATAAGAGCACTCACACACAGGCTTTATCTTTACTCATCTCTTAATAATCAACATAATAATCATAATGAAGTCCCAGGTTAATTAATGTTATTGTTAATACTTTCACGGTCAGCGCACCACCCACGCCCACCGAACACCAACACCGAGAAGCGTCTCCAGAATACTAGCTCTCCCGGACTACACCTCCCAGAATCCACCACTGACTCTGATTGCTCCACCACCTCTTCCTCATCAGCCGCTTCCTATAAAGACTGAACGTGAACTTGACACCAGTGCGAAGTCTTGATCTGTTCCGGCAATCATTCTGAGCAATTCCCGTGTTTTCTCTGTTCTGGTTTCGGTTTCTGCTTCTGCTTCTGTGTTTTCGTTTTGTGATTGTTTGCTGCCTGCCCTGACCTTCTGCCTGTCTTATGTTTCCGATTCCTGCCTGCTCTCTGACATTGTGTTTACATGCCCTGACCTTGCCTGTACGACTACGAGTGTGTCTTTATTAAAAGCTGCAAATGGATCATCCGCCTTACGACTCTTCGTTACAAATACACTGTTGATTGTATTGCTTTGGTCATTTTCCTTCTTGTCATATTATGCAAAGTTATTCTAAGAAAGTTCTTTTAACACAGGACACTGCAGTAGGACATTTCTACTCAAGTCTGTACTAGGACTTTACACCTACATGACTGGACACACCTTAGTCTTGAAGAAAAGGCAAAATCAATGTTAAACAATGTTAGATCTTGAAACACTTTACTCTGTCACTGTACAGTTTACATCATGTTCAAAGCTCCGTATGGCTTTAGAAGCTCTTTGCCACAAATTACAGATGTCAAGACATCGACTTCTATAATCATATAACTTTTAACATGTGAAAGGAAAGCAAGCCTGGGTCTAGCGCTAATCACTGCCTGTCGTTTTCTTTTTCTAGACGCCGAGTTAAACAGCCAGGTGTAAGGCTGTAATGCTAGTAAGCAGGACATCATTTAACACTTAGAGAAATGACCTGGTTTATTTCCAGTGCTAATTACAAATATGATCCATATCGTGACCTGAGAATGAATGCTTAGTTGGCACACAGTACACACACACAAACACACACACAATACACACAAACTCATAATATACACGAGTCTCATTTATCAGTCTTTTAGGAGAATTGTGTATAAATGTTTGTTGTAAGTCAAATCACCTGAAAATTTCAACTTGCAGTGTGATAAATCGTCCAGTATTCGCCATTGCAGCTACCGGCAGCTACTGCAGAAACACACCAAAACAGAAAAGCAGATTTAGTGTGTTTCTGCAGTAGCTGCCGGTAGCTGCAATGGCGAATACTGGACGATTTATCACACTGCAAGTTGAAATTTCAGCGCAGCAGAGCATTTTAAGACCCAACGAGACACCTGGGTGAAAGATCGGAGACAGCACTGGTGGGAAAACATATTTGTTTCTGGCGCGATGCACGACTCGCGAGTCACCTGCGAGTGACGTACTTCCGTTTGGGAGGAGTATAGCGCTGACGTATGTGGCTTTAACAACCACATGCATTTACACCTGTCCAGTTTCATCTGAAATGCGTCCCAGACCACCTCCTGAAGGGGTTTGAGTGATCGGATTTATATGCGTCTCGAAAACGTTTCAGAGGGCATTTACACCTGGTCTTTTTACCATCGGATAGCTATCGGGTCACAGAAAACGCATGAAGTGACCAGGTGTGAAAACCCCCTATGTTTGTTCTACTTGAATAGCTAGTGTTATTTGTCTTGTTTCCCTTATACAAAAACGTAACATAAACTCCGGCACATTCATGCTTCCAAATATTTTTCTATGATATAACTGAATTTGCATAATGTATCCAGCTTGAAAAAAGAGACCAATATGTACATGATTCTATAAATTTTCACTAAAATTTTACTTTTTCCAGCCTATGAGTTAAAAAAAATTAAATCAGTCTTAAAATTTAGACATCATAATTGAAATGTTTCAAGCACTTTGTGTCGTTCCAAGGAGCACACTTCAGTTTGACCGTAGTGCCGTGTGGATAATGTATAAAGTTCGGAGTGTGTGTACCTCTCCGACTGTGGGCTCCTGCTCTCCCAGACCCACAATGAGAATACAGTCAGCCTGCCGGATACAGCGCTGCGTCCACGGCGTCAGCGTGCTGTCTGACTGGTACACAACAATCCTGTGAATATCCTCTTGCTGTCCCAGCCAATTGGACAACCGATACTCATGAACGCTGGACATGAGACAGGACAGTATCACAGACATATATTAACTGGAAGAGAGAGAGAGAGAGAACTTCTACATGTACATTAGATGGATATCCAGGCTGACCTGTCGAGTGCTGCGGCACCCAGACGCTGTTTGATGATGTCACTGGTCAGGAGTAAAGTAGGACCTAGGATATGGTTGAGGACATGAGCATTTGTTACCTATAAACAGATGTATTTCTGATATCTTTTGGCTTATTAAAATAAACTTCTAAGTTATATATTAATCTTTTCATTCTCCCCAATACAATTGAGTATTTATTTCCAATCTGATATTTATTTGTTTTCCTTTTGTCACCGATCTGTGGGCCATATTAATATAGCAACTAAGCCAAAGGACATGGACTTGTACGAGGCTGTGAGGTGAAGTTACCAATAGCGCTGAGAGCATGCTGCAACTCCAGAGCAAAGGATGTCATGGGCACGTCATCAGACACAGGAAGGATGGATACGGTGGATAGGTTGGAGACAGGATTACCCGCATCCCACTTACTGCCAGAAGAGTGCAGACCCAGACCATGTGCTAGTGCAGACCCAGAAAAATTAATAAAATAATATATAAAAATAGTTATAAATATTTATTAATGTTTATCTGCTATATGATGATGATAATGATGATTATTATTATTATCAGTAATAAAACAGGAATCGTCATCTAGCATTAGGAGTAGAAGAAGCAGTAGTTGTAGAAAGGAGGAGGGAGAGGACAAGAAAAGGATGAGGAGGAGTAGCAATAACAGTACTACTGTATGCAGGAAAAGGAGAAAAATATAGATGAGGAGAAAGAAGAGGACAAGCAGGAGAAGTAATAGTAGTAGGAGAAGGAACAAAAGTAAGAGGAGGAGGAGGAGTCGTAGTTGCAATATAATAAATATTAATTCATATTAATTACGTCATATTAATAGTAACAGTAGTATAAATGCTACAAAAGTCTGTATTATGTTATAAACACAATGAATTTTATGATTACGATTGCTGCTACTGACAAAAGATATATTGAGAAAATATACTGATACTTTGGTATAGAAGACATATGGTGACTTATGGCAGCTCTTTACACACCTGATAACGGACCACTGACTTGCTGCATGTTTCCCAGAATTTTCTGACCGAGGAGATGAATCAGTCTAGTCACAACCTGTTAAAAAAAAAGGTTAGAGTAAAGCTAAGAATGAATTTCCCTTCTATGTTTAAGGTTACTGTGTTCTAACTGCTGATAGCTGGAACCTGAGGGTATTTTCTTTTGATGGAGGTCAGCGCTCCTTCAGGCAGCTTAGCCAGCTCTGAGTCTCTGACTGCGTGGACTGTGGTGGCACGGTTCATGTGAGTCAGAGCTTCCACCTAAGAAAGGATGTGAGGTTTCAGACGGTAATAAAGGAGCAGCTGCAGCATATTAGCCTCGAACTGTAAACAGCGAGAAGACTCTCACCACGCCGATGAGGTCGCCTCTCCCGTACTCTCCGGTCAGCTCTTTCTTCTTGTCCTCCCTCATGATGACTGAGCGCAGACG
Organism: Tachysurus fulvidraco; assembly: GCF_022655615.1. NCBI lineage: Eukaryota > Metazoa > Chordata > Actinopteri > Siluriformes > Bagridae > Tachysurus > Tachysurus fulvidraco. Next base: position 5,982,429 of record NC_062526.1, read on the forward strand.
ACCGCTCAGCACGATATAGGTGCTGTCTGACTTTTCACCCTGCCTGAGAGATAAAGAGACACATACAGACCCAACAGACCCAATAGTTAATAGATAGTAAGGTTAAAAGCAAAATAAGACAAAATGTTTTTTTTCTATCATTCATCATTTCACTTGGACAGAGAGATAAAGAGAGAGAGAAAGATATATATATATATATATATATATATATATATATATATATAGAGAGAGAGAGAGAGAGAGAGAGAGAGAGAGAGAGAAAGGGAAATAGAGAGAGAAAGAGAGAGAGGGAGACAGAGTACCTATAGACAGCCCTTCCGGCCTCCACAGCCATCCAGTCGAGTGCAAAATCAATCTGTCTGAGGAAGGGCGAGAGTCTGCGCACCACTGTGTGAGCCACGTTCAACACCACCTGTGGCTCCTCACGCATTATCCTGCATGTGTGTGTAAAATCAAACAGTCATCCACACTGAAAAAAAAAACACACATCCACTCCATACTGTGGGCACTTTTATTAGCTGATCCATTACACAAATTCCAGTAAACTCCAGTGTGTAGCTCAGGTCATGTTTTGTTTGCCTAAAAACTGTTAGCTATTATATTGCCGTGTGTGTGTGTGTGTGTGTGTGTGTGGCACCAGACACACTGTGACTTGTGTAGTATAAATTCTACAGAAAGTGGATGGATGGAATGAGGGATGGATAGATTCTGAATTCCTTGGGTGTAGTAGTACTACAGTATCTAGCACTAGTCCTTATCCTATTAGTCCTTACTCCAAGTCGTCAGTGAGTGTTCTGGCTATGGGCTATGGTGCTGTCTGCTCACATTGCGTGTACAAAGCTCTTATTTGAGACTAGCTGCTGTCTCTGCATGATATGTCTCGGGATGTGATGCGCAAACGTACAACAAGCAGAAAAAGTTTCACTGTGAAACGCAATTCCGAGAATCTCACACAGCGATTCTGTCTCCGCAAAATAAATATAAAGAATCCGTGCTGTCTGACCCGAAAACATAATGAATGTCTGCTTTCGCTCCGACGGCTCAATGCGGGTTTTACTCGGTCCAAACTCTCAGTAAAATCTTCACCTACACTGCCATCCATCAGAAAGTGTTTGTCAGATACAGTCATAAGACCTCCAGGAAAAATCAATGGTTGCCACTTTTCAGATATTAATCACTCGTGACCTTGTCAGAACAGTTGAGAGGAATATCTGCAGGACTATTACTCACATGAGGACTTGCACATTATTATCTCCCAGGAAGAACAATACATGGTCTATATGTGAATCACTAGCAGACTCCAGGAACGCAGCATTAGTAGAAAACCACCACAATTCAAGTATTTATTTAGTACTCATTTAATACTGTAACTTTATACATAACTATTAGGACAACAAACCTAACTCTGGACTTGATGCTACTCAGACAGTTGCATGAGCTGTAAACATGACAGGTTGAGTTCTAATTAATGCGATTTAAATGCATGTGGTTGCCATGGAGAAATCTTTAAATACCTCCGAAATGATTTCATAAACAAACACCGGAGAGGGACATTGTGTCAAAGTGAGACTGAGTGATGGGAAGAGACAGAACTGTAAAAATCTCATCTAGCCTTGCCAAAGAAAAGGCATTTATCGTAGAGTGCATGTGCAGTGATACAGTATATGTAAAAGCTGAACTAGTGTGTGTGTGTGTGTGTGTGTGTGTGTGTATTTATGTGTGTTTAATAACTTACTCATAAAAGTGTGTTTTGGAGATGGATAGGAAGCTACAATCCCGGTTAGCACGTACGCTGAAGATGAGCGGCTCTCCCGTGAGCACGGCCAGGTGACCCACCAGCTCACCCGGGTGAGTCACAAACAGACACGAGTCCTCGTCTCTGTCAATCATCCGCTGGTACACATGCAGCATGCCAGAGATCACAAACTGCATGCTCACATCCTGAAAGATGAAAGAAAAAGTAATCCATGCTGTGAAATGTTGCAGGCCAAATGTCTAACTCTAAAACTTATAATGTCCCGGATATTTATAAGCAGGAGACCCGAAGGAATACAGTACAAGCTACCAAATTTTCCACTAAAAAAAACGTCAACATCGTATATAATGAGAGAACAATTTATAGGCCATATTTACAGGTAAAAATCTTACAATAAATCTGCATAGAATTCAGAAGAAACTCTGATCATGTTTGAGATCCTCAACATGTGAAGTGTTCAGTAAAAAACAATGGCGTTTTTAAAAGAACAGACACAACAAAAGGAATAGATGTGATTTAAAACAGATGTATTTAAAAAACAGAGGTGTTTGACAGAACAGTGTTTGAAAGAATTACAAACCTGGTCTCCTTGGTTTGATATCACACTTCCAGCCTTTACTTGTCTCAAAGTAACCCTGCCTTCCAGAAGACTTGGATCCTGGAGGACAAAGGCATATAAAATCAATATTATTCTCAAGCCTGAGGCCTGACTCCACACTTACAGGATTGTATTTGTTTAATTATTCCATGCAGAACAAAGCTTTGCCTGGAGCTGGATGATCTTGAGCAGGTCTTTCTTGGCAGCCTGGAAGATAGCGTTGACTTTGTTGTGGTGGACGTTGCCAGAGTGCCCCCCGGTGTCAGAATAGTGGTACACGGCAGAGGGAGAAGGCTGCATGGTCACGCTCTTCTTCAGGATTGACTTGGGTACACAGAAAAATAACATTAAAGTAAAAACACGTTTATGAATTGGGGAAAGTTATCAGGTTGTAATAAAAAGTACCTTGTACGCTACAGGGTTTGGAGGAAGTTCGTTTTTTTGAGCCGTCACTTTATCGAAGGCTGCGCTGAGATCGCCGTCTCCTGGTGCATGAAAGAAAAAGCCACTTTAGAAATTTAACGTTTGCACTGAAAAACATGTTCTCGTTTAGATTAACGGCAGCATCCACAATCTGTCTTGTGTTACCATGAGGGGGGAATTAATCATGATTATCATTCAGTTCTGTTGGCTGATCTTGTGTTTGATCAGGTTTTATTTATTTATCTGCTATTATCTCTAAAGTGTCGCTTCTCTTTTGGCATAAAATACAGTATATTTTGGTTCAGGAGCAGCTGGGATCTGATTACCAGTTCAACTGATTAGCATTATGTTGTTTCCTACAGCATGGAGCTTTTCAACAAATTGATCATGTCATTTCACCCAGGATGGAATTTCTGTGTCTGCTGAAATAAATTCATGTAGAAGAATCATTCATATAGCCTAGTTTCCTGTATAGTTCCTATTAACCGCAAGTCCAAGTCGACTGGGTGCTTTATTCTATAGCTTTGCTGTGATACACAGAACAGCTTTTAATCATTCATTCATTCATTTTCTACCGCTTATCCGAACTTCTCGGGTCACGGGGAGCCTGTGTCTATCTCAGGCATCATCGGGCATCGAGACAGGATACACCCTGGACGGAGTGCCAACCCATCGCAGGGCACACACACACTCTCATTCACTCACACACTCACACACTACGGACAATTTTCCAGAAATGCCAATGAACCTACCATGCATGTCTTTGGACCGGGGGAGGAAACCCGAGTACCCGGAGGAAACCCCCGAGGCACGGGGAGAACATGCAAACTCCACACACACAAGGCGGAGGCGGGAACCCTGGAGGTGTGAGGCGAACGTGCTAACCACTAAGCCACCGTGCCCCAAAGCTTTTAATCAAACTACCTGAAATTGAGCTCTCTGACGGAGTGGACATGGAACGAGATTTCCTGAAGGCCATCGACGCACTCTGCATGGGACTGGGCTTCCCATCACCTGCAATGACCAAATCAAAATTGCACATCATTACTTGTCCAACATACTTGGAGATATGTTCAGATTGATGTGAAGTAGCATCAGTTTAAAAACTACAAAGAGGTTTTGTGCAGAAATTGTTCCTCCGTACATCAGTAACAATGAAGTTCCATAGGTATATTTTATATTTTATTTATATTAGCACATCTAAATATGTAGTTTATTGTAAAATTGTTTTTATGTGTCATGATATTATCATTTCGCCATCCTTCAGTTCATTTTTTTCTACAAATTTACATTAGACAAACTACAGTAGGTGTCACTAGTTCACCAAATATCTCTATTCATTCTTTCATTCGTTTATTCATCCCGGTCGTTGTTGTGGTAAATCCTGAGTTAATATCAGGAACACTGGGTGCGAGGGAAGGAATACACCCAGGATTAACCACCATTTTTTTTAAACTACTAAATTGACAACAATCCTCTAACAAAGACTGTAATATTAGATGGCATGTTATGAGTTTCTGACATACTGTTCTACAAAACTAACCTGCAGCACTTTGCTTCTCTGTGCTTCCATGCGCAAGTTTCTCAGCAGAATCGTCCTCTCCAGTGTGCGAGTGTCTGCGATAGCTTCGGCCCGGGCTTCCCTCTCCCAGCACCCTGGCCACGTTCTCCAGAGGAATGGCCTGACTCTCCTGAGACACACAACACACACATCTGGATGTTAGATATTAAAGAGCCACGTTTCATCAATAAAACATAGGTGAAAAAAATCAGAGAAGCAACAATTCAACTAAATGATTTTCAACAGCAGTTTCAGTAAAAATGTGATGTGTCTGCACTAGAGGTCTTCACGGGTCCATTTAGATCCGAAAACCCGAGGTCCGACCCGAGACCCGATCGGGTTCAGGTCTAAAAGTTTCACGTGTGGCGGTAAGCTAATTTTCGTTGAAACAGACCTGTCAATCAATTTTGAATCCACTCTGTAGCGGTTACTTTAGTGTAGAGTTATGCAACATTCGGGTCCAGTTGGGTTAAATAAAAATGCCAATGGGTCGGGTCGGACTCGGGTCTATTTTATTTGGGTTTGTCTCGGGTCGGGTTAAAAAAACGGGTTTTTAAAAAAATTATGCACGTCGGGTTCGGGTAAAAAGTGATTCGGCTCACTTCGGGTAGGGTACATTTCTTTAGACCCGAGAAGACCTCTAGTCTGCACTAACGCTTCAGTGTCGTATGTTAAAAGTCATTCATTTTCCATTTGTATGAACTTGATGTGTAATATTGCGGTTCTGACCGTGTTAAACAGCTCGGTGGTCAGCCCCAGGTAGTTGTGCAGGGCGAGGAAGGTCACTCTCTGCAGACGCACCATCATGATCTGTACGAGATACACAGTTAACATAATGGATTTCCGAATAAAACGCTCCTTTATTCTTTTGAGTATTTTCCATTAAAGCTGCACTTAATGTGATTAAAGTGTCTTCCAAATAAAATCTTTTCCTATCAGTGCTTGGAAATATGCTATCGCTCATTAGGTACTTTGGCGACTAGCTAATTTAATTAACCTTTTACATAAGCTACATCCTCTCTATGGGAGTTCACCCGGGGATAGTTGCTGGTCCATCCTTTTTCTTAGTTTATACTATATTACTAGGCTTAATAATTGGTTGATATGTTTTTAAAATATGTTCAGATCTTCTGGACATCATCTGTTTTATCCTTCTCAGGTTCATGGTACATCCATAGCTGATCCTGGGAATGCTCTGGATGGGGTGTCAATCCATCTCTGGGCATCATGTACCCACACGTTCAACCTTAGGCACAATTACGTAGCTAATCCACCTACTGACTGTTATTGAGAGTAGGAACATTTGGAGGAAACCCATAATAACAGTTAAAAAAGTGAAACCCCAAGCTCAAGATCAAACCCGGGACCATTGTACCCCAACAAATAAAATGAGTGCCAACCCAAAGCTAACTTTCTCATTCTTTATTGCAAAGACTAGCCTTCAATTTGCTGTGTGGAACAATCCATACCTGAACAACCCGGACCAGAGTTTCTGGATATTTCTCAAACACTGACTGAAAGGCTGCAGCAGGGAGACGGAGAACAATGGACGGAGCTGCAGCACGGGCTGATACGGTCTTATAGGGAGCTGGATATCCCTATACAGGACAAACACATGACCTCAGACCTCATTGTTGTACTTGGAGCGAGTAGAAATACATGATGGAGAACTGATGAATCTTACAGTAATGACATCCAGGATACTAAGCAGACTGTGAACGCTGTCTCCAGGCAAAACATGCTTTACCACCAGCTCTGTGCCGTCCTGAGAGGAAACAAGGAATCATTTATTTGTTCTTAACAAGAGACATCTTTGGACAATAGGCTACTAATTAAAACATCATTGTAAGCACTTTTAGACCCTGCCTCAAGTTTCATACGAGAGTTATGGTAGTTAAAGAGACCCAGTTATGAATAACTGAAACTCATTTTGAATGCATTACAGACCTTTAGTTTTGTGAAAGGTTTATTTTTATATTGGTCTATTTTTTTATTTTGTCTACAGTACTAAAATCAAAAAACACCAGATGTATAAATGTTTTGACTGGTATTACATACGTTTTGACTTTTATCAGTTTTTATCTGGGGTTTTTTTCAACAAACCCTCTGAGAGACACACACACACACACACACACACACACACATATATATATTCTAAAATGTTGCCACTCTTGTCTACCCCTACATGCATTGACGTTGTTTCAGAAGGCCGTGTACTTACAACCTGATTAACACAAAGGTCAAGTCGGCCATTCTGCACAACAAAGATGCTGTCGTCTGTGTCTCCAGGCCGAAAAAGTCCCTCTCCCTGCTGTAGCTCGATGAACACCATGTGTCGGCACAACTCCAGGAACAGGGGCTTCTCAAAGTGACCCAGAACCCTAAGAACAGCACATAACCCATAACACAGATTTCTTATGGTCAAGCATAGAAAGAAATTTACTTCCTAAAACAGTCACGGTTATGTTTTTAGCTTGAAATCTGGGAGTTCATTTCCAGCGCTGCTCCAAAACCTAATATAATAGAGCTTAAACTGAAAAACCAAACTATTGGATCCCACCTGACGTTCTTAAGCATGTACAGGACCTCAGATGGCAGGTGAGAGTTCTGAACATCAAACTGGGTTAAATCTGCCTCCAGAACTGACGGGGGCGGCTCTTTGGGTTGAACGGTGGGCGGCTCCCGCCGCATATGCAATATCCTTATTGGATAAAACAAAGAAATAAAAAACATCTACTGATAATGATTAACAAAATCCAGACTGCATGTTGAAGGCTTTATTTACTTGCGTGCAATCGAAAGAACTTTGGGTCTCTTTCTGGTTCGTTTTTGAGACACTGGACCTGAATTGGCTGGAGAAGATAACGTCTGCACCTAAAGCAAAAAATAAATAAAATACAACGGTTGTCAGTTGCCACTTTTATAAATCTTTGTTATTCACTAGAATAAGCTACTGATAGATCATTAAAATCTATTTTAATACTGATTTGGTTTCATTTGACTTCCTTTTCCTTGTAAAATACTTTTCTGTAAATACTGAATAAAAATCTTTTTTATGCTGCATTTTCAGTAATTTGCTTGCATTTAGTTGTAAATTCTGTGAGAAATTAAGTTGTGTCTGTGATGCATGCAAGTATTAATAAGTGACATAATACTTTTGACATATCACCCACAATAAATAAACAGGAAATTAAGCCTTTATTCGAGCCAATCTCTACAAGAAGGTGTACCTTTCTCATTATTTTCCGGCCATAAAACATCACTTTATCCCTTTTCCTGAAGCGATACTTGGGGGTTTCAGTTTGCTGTTCTGTAAAACAGTCAAGTGTCAAGTATCCACAGCAGAAAAAACACTGGTACACACAGACCATTGTAAATGTCTCACAGAATCAAGAGAAGACTTGTGTTATAATATTTAAGGTCCTTCATTGATACAGAAACTTTAGCATTAGATCTTGTGACCTTAATATATAGACTTATTACTGAGTTATCAACATTTAAGTGGAATCAAAGACTGAAATACATACTTGTTTTGTATCTTCTGTACAGCAAATATATGATAACACTAATGAGTGAGACAGCAGCTACCACTCCGATCAGCACACCGGTCCACTGGAACATCAAAAACGTACAGCAAGACATCAGACGGCGTAATGATTTAAAGCAAGTTACATTTGTTTCAACGACTGTGAAGTCTTACCATACTGGTGTGCATCTGGTCCTCTAAAAAGTTCTGCAGCCGAGCCCTAATCTCTTCTCTGGAGGGAAAAGCTGCCTAATGAAAAGAACATTCAGTACTATCAGAGCCATTACAGAAAACTCACATACACACATATACATACACACACACACACACACACACACACACACACACACACACACACACACACACACACACACACACACACAGAGAGAGAGACAACTAAAACTATACACCAGACCAGTGTATTATGTACTGAAAAAACCTTGAATTGTTCAGAACTGAAACTGTATTAAATGCTTGAGTATGAAAATAATCAGTGTTGGTTTTGGTGCTTGATGTGATGCAGAATTACTCATAACACCAAAGTTATGTAGTATATTTTCACATATTTTTCATATGAGTGTCCTGGAAACTTTTATTCCTCTTGCACACCGCAACAATTTTTTCTTTATTAAAGACGTTATAAACACATCATACACATCATAATTTATGTTGTTATGTAGCTATTATTACTTATAACTTATTTCATAACACACTACATTACAATGCCTTATATTCAGTACATATTCTCTATATTAACAGATAATGTCAGGTTAGTGATATATCTTCATAGGAATGTTGTGGACATTAACACACTACAATGCAGATTTTATGTGTGCTAAGTTCTCTCTGTTGAAAAGACTCTCCTTAGATCTCTATTAAAAATGAGTTCTGAATAGTTTTCTATTGAGATATTATACAGTATATAAACACACATACTATAAGAGAATAGACAGCGGCTTTGAAACAAAATAATGGGAGTATCAGATTATTTTTCAAAGTTCTGCGGAGAAATGAGAAATGCTTACTGGATAAATACTGCAACTGTCCTCCTCTTGTATCCCTTCCATTACTAGCACACACACACAAAAAGATTTAATTCAGCATGTTTAGAAGTGTTCAACATGTGTACGAGTGGTCAAATCAATAAAAGAGCAAGACGATTGTTTTTCCCTCTGTTAGAAAGCCTTACAAAGAATTTTACTGGTTGAAGATGATGCCTTCAAATAGCTGAATCTGAACAAGCACTTGGGGTAATCATATAATCAATAAAAAGTAATCACCTGTGTAGAAAAAAATATATATTTTTTTTACTTTCCTTTCAAAATATCACCTTTAATAGGCAAGACAAACTACAAATTCTTAAATCTCCGAGTGTCTACTTTCACATGAGCTTCATATTTACATTTACATTCACATTTACAGCATTTGGCAGATGCCGTTTTTCAGAGCGATTTTATCTCATTTCATGCAACTAAGCAATTGAGGGTTAAGGGTTTTGCTCAGGGGCCCAGCAATGACAGCTTGGTGGACCTGGGATTTGAACTCACAACCTTCCGATTGATAGTCTAACACCTTAATCAATAGGCCACCACATCCTTATTAACCGCCAATGTGGAGTTAAATTGTCCTCCAAGGTGCTAAGAAACCTTTTACACCTGCACCATCAAGAGCATCCTGATGGAAAGCATCACAGCCTGGTTTAAGAACCAAGAAGAAAAAACAAAGCTCCACAGAGGGTGGTGCTATCATCTAAGGGAACCATCCCCATTGATCTCTCTGCCCTTCTGTCTATCTGCTGCAAGCGGTACTGGACCAAGGCCAAAACGATTGTGAAGTACCTCAACCATCCAAAACATGGACTCAGATCTCTGCTGTAGTCACAAAAGAGCTTCCACTCCCTGAAGACAAACATAGAGAGAATCAGGAGGAGCTTCTTCCCTGCAGGCTATTCAGGCCCTCAACCAGGACAATAGATCACACTTGTCTGAACAACAACCACAAACAGCCTGATACGGCATACATACTGCACAAACTACACTTTGTACACACTACACAGTATGTAGTCATACTGCTTCTGTCACTGATTTTGTCACTAATTACATATCCTACCTGTATCGATAAAGTATATTTTTATTGAAAATTCTATCTATATGTCACAGGCATTCAGAAAAAAAGCGCCTTTTTTCTTGTAACACTGCGTATGGTCTTGTATGTGGCCAATACAATTGAAATTTAAAATAATTGCAGTGCATTGGGACAATAAATGTTTGTCTTAAATGTCAGTCCTTCTTAATTTAAACACAAGAGCTTGCACAAATATTCACCCCTTAAAAGTATTTACGAGTATTTTCCCAACTTAAAAGCTTCCAGTTCACCTACAGTTACTGGGAGGTTGAAAGAAACCAGAGAACCCACAGAAAACCAGTTTAGAGAAGAACCGCATTTGGGTATTATGATCAAATGTCCACAAATCTTTAGCCACACAGTATATGTGCTATGAATAGTCACAAAAGAACCTATAATTTTCAAACAATGGCCCATAATGTTTAACTCCTCCATATAAAATGTGTCATGTGCTCTCGATTAGGGACAAATTAGTTTTCTATTCACCAACTGGCATGTTTTCAGGAGATGGCAGAAAACCGGAGAACCCGAAGGAAACTTTCTCAGGCATAAGTAGAACATGTGAAAGTTAACAGAGACAGCAACCTGAGCTCAGGATCGAATGCTACAACATGTGGAAGGATTTACGAAGGCTGATTACACGTGCATACGATAGTAATAACATCATCATAAGCAAAATCTTATTAGAGTTACTTTTGTTAAGTTGTAAAACAGAAAAAAAAATCCATGTCGTGTTAGTTAACCTGTTTAATTCTGCACATGCTGTTAGTTTATCGTGGAAAAGTGTATCGTTTCTGATTATTAATCATTTCCTCGATTAATACTCATCAGGATTTACAGTTTGTTTAAAAAACCCAAAACATCAACCCAGAAACAATGCAGTATGAAAACCTGCTACAGTTATATATTTAGATTTCTACCTGTAATAGAAGAAATGCAATTTCCATCCAAACCAAAGTAACTTTCAAATCCAAAGTGAGTGAAAGATGATTTCAGTCCTCCATGATCAGGGCACAGTGTAAACAGACCCTCACCACTGCACTGGAGTATCAAGGGTCAAATTAAAGTCAAAGTCAATATAAAGTCAAACTCTAAGGTCTAAAGCACTCCTGGTGAACTTGTGATGTGTTTATTGATATGACAGCAAGGTTGAGATCACTAACTCGTCTATGTACATGTACACATCCACATGCCAAGGCATTCTATAAATAAACACAAACACCAGCAGCAACAACAAAAGCTGCAATGTTATTAAAATAAACTCACTTGCACTCAAGTTACAGGTAAATCCCCAAGTTTTAAAATTAGTGAAAGATTTAGAGAGATTTACTCACTGATCTTTTTGCTCCAGCTCCCCCTCCCTCCCTTTGTCAACACTATAAACTTGTGCTCTGGAGTCAATACACGCGGAAAGATTTTTTTTTTCCCCTAACCGTTTTGTGTCAAATCCCGCCTCCGACTCAACGATTGGTTAGTACTTTGTATGTACGCAGATTTTAACTGGCTACCAGCATGTGAGTGTAATATCCTAACCAATCGAAGCGAAGAAGGCGGGATTTGTCAGAAAACGGGTGGAAAATTATTTTAGTGTCAGTTCGTTCAATTGGGCTGAGGGAAAAAGGTTTTGACCAATCATGAGCGAGTTTGAAACGCCCATTTCCAAGCGGTCTCATATAAGATACACGCTTTTCAAGGTGAGTGTGGGATAAATAAAACAAAACGAGAAATATTATACTTGTAATTCTTGTTTTTTATTGTGCTTTTTATGTACGTGCCATTTACACACTAGTTTAAAGGCTCACGGCGTCTGTTAGTGTTATCAGATTAACAATAACAATCATATTGACATGCTATAATGCTAATGCTAACTCACTACATAGTCATTTTATTCATTACAACTTATTTAAGACAAGATTGTACACGTGTATATGGTTCAAATATAATATATTTTATTCGCGATAATTTATTGGAACATTTCTTAAAGAGTACATTTAATTATGTGCGTCAATTTATGCAAATGAAGGATCTTTTAATTACATGTACATTAAATACTTAATTATACCAAATATATTATTTCTTAAGAAACAGACTTTCACAAAAATGTGTCAAAAAATTATTTTTATTATTGTTTATTGAGTAAGAACTGATCTGATAACTGACCCATTTTTTCAAATGTTTGTGTTGATTTTTATATTTTTATTATTTGCAATTATTTTTTTATTAAATTCATTACTATTTTTTTAAGTATCGTTTATTAGGAGCAGGTTTATGAATGCAGGTCATCTAGGAACTAAATTTTTTGGTTCTGAACAAAAAAAAGTGCCAACTGGTGTGATTTATAAAGATTTTATTTATTATGATGTCATTTTGTCAAGTGGGTGGAGCACAAGTTTCTAATTCTAGATAATTACTTTGTCCTGATTATAATTATTTCAGCTTGGCTTCAGCATATACTTGGTACTTTAACCTGGATGAATATAACTTAATGTTAATGTATTCCAAGGTGCTCGAGAACCGCTCGAGGAAGTGCATAAAGAAAATGGGGCTGCTTTCGGCCCTGACTCGAGGACTGGTTCGGGGAGCAGACCGCACAGCAGAGTTCACCAGTAAACGAGGCCCTAGGACCTTCTACAAAAGCCGAGGAGCCAGGCCAGCCGGAGTGCTGACCTCCAGCAGGAAGTTCATCCCTGTGCGGGAAATGATCCCGGAGTTCGTCGTTCCCAATCTGGAAGGCTTCAAGCTAAAGGCGTACGTGTCGTACAAGACCCCGCCAGGTACAGAGCAGCCCATGACTGCTGAGAGCCTCTTCAACCAGACTGTAGCTCCGCACATCCAGAGAGACTTTGAAGCTAACGAGTTTGACCCACAGCAGCTGGAGAAATACGGCTTAGAGAAGACACAGGAGGGGAAGCTGTTCAAATTGTACCCCAAAAACTTTATACGTTAAATGTCTTAAAAGTGATGAATGGACTGTGAAATGTTTTGTAGACACCAGTGTTGTATTGTTGAAAACACAATTTGCATACTATAAATTAAATTTGACCTTAAAAAACAAAAAGATGCTCAGTTGTTTTGCTACAATAATCCATATAACAGGATTCATAATTCAGAACTCATAATTTAGTGTTCAATAACTCAGAAAATAGTCCAGTTTAAGCAAGGTATAAAGTGGAATGAGGTGCAGTGGCGAGTTAAGGGAATATTTCTAAAGCAGATGGAACTTTGGGTGGAATTTAGGGCCAGTAGGTCCTGTGAGGCTGACAATCTGCTGAGAATAATCATTAGACATCATGTACTTCTTCAGCTGGTCCCAGTTTGGGGTTGCCACAGGTTTTACAAACGGATGCCCTTCCTGACACAACCCACCCATTTTATCCAGGCCTGGGACCAGCACTAAGATTTAACCCCTCAGTGGCTGGGAATCGAACCCAGGCCATGATAGTAAGAGCAATAGGTCCTGCCGCTGGACCAACAGGGAACATCGTTTAGTAATATGATGTATTATCCCCAGAGACATACATGCATCTTTTATATATATATATATATACACACACACACACAACTGATGGTTAGGGGCCTTGCTCAGGGGCCCAATAGTAGCAATTTTGTGGTCCTGAGATTTGAACTCACAACCTTCTGATCAGTAAATCAATGTGTTTACCAATGAGCTTACCCTAGTTATTGTTGCTATTAAAAAGTTTTAAAAACATTTCAAAAAATATATAGATATATATGCTTGCACACAGTATACATCTATAAATAACAGGAGAAAACCAAATCAATAAGATATAAATGCATATATCAGTAATTTATTAATATCTGTGTACATTGTGTTTTCTGTGCATAGCTGATATAAAAGTATGTAAATATTCAGTATGGAGGAAACGACTGGAAGATCTAAAGCCTCATTGGAATGGGACGACCTAAAAAGATTTTATAAACTTTATAAGCTATAGTATAGTATAGTTCCTCAGAGGATCCAGCTTCTGTTTATTCTGTGTCCATCCAATCATGAACTCTCAAGAAGAAAGAGAAGTCTCCCCAGACTGTGTGTCCGTCTCTGAACTCCAGTCCCATCTCCACACATGCAGCATGTGGTCATAGAAGGAGCAGGAAGCCAGCAGGCAGGTAAGAGGGGCTGAGTCGTCTCTGCCGCCAGGGACGGGAGGAGGAGCCGAGTCGGCAGCGGTGTGGTCGGGGATGTAGCGTCCACACTCGTCCTCCAGAGACGTGTCAAAGCTGGCAGTCGGGGATTCGTACTGGATCCTGAGGTGGCCTTCGGGCTCGGAGAGGAGGATGCTGGCTGGTTCTGTAGGAGGAGAGGAGGGTGGAGGGCCACTTAGGGTGAGGCGTGACCAGTCGGCTCCGTACGCTAGCGAGTTATGAAGGACGTAAGACGCCAGGATTGGACACGGGCCTTCTTTTCCATCTGTTAAAGTGAACATGGACAGCAGAAAAAGTATTACTTATTCCATTTTCAGTAGAATCTACTGATATCATGATGATGCTGACAACCTTAACAAAAGAATATATTAAATAGCATTTAATATGAAGACCAGGATAAAGCAGTTAAGTAAGAAACAAAACAATCAGTTCCTCAAGGAGATCACAGAATATGTTGTGATTGTTGCAGCCAAAAATGTTTGATTTTGCTGTGGTTTTTGTTTGCCATTGCGACAGGTAGCTTCATATGACATGAGACATGAAGCAGAGTTTCTCTTACCACACTGGAGTTGCTTATTTTCAAATAACAGCATGTTTTAAAGTGTTTTATTCCTCTTATACCACATATCTCGTAACCATTAGTGCAAGATGCAATGTGCTTTTTAATTCATTTACAGTCATGAAGTTATTAGTTAATATTTAGAATGTCAGACAAATTAGTTCATTATATCACTCATAACAGCTAGAAACAATCGTTCTCTCTTTGTCTCTCTCTCACTGGCGATACACTGGTCAGGAAATGGATATTGACTTCTCAGACTTTTACTATCAGTATAACAAAATATCACCACAAGGCTGTTATATTTAAATCAGGACAGGGTTGGGTTTCTGTACGTAGAGTATAATGTCTGTGGGTTTAGCTGTTGGTGAGCTGGTCGATAGGAAAGGGAAGTGATGTGAGCCCACAATTCACACCTTTCCAGAATAAAATAGACAGCGCAACATAAACTACACCACAGTTCTATATAAAAAGCTGAACAGAGTCAAAACAAACCCCACAACAGTCGAAACAAACCCACAGCTTGTTCTTTTACCAAGAAAACAAAAAGTTAAAAACTCCTGGTCTTGTTTAATCCCAGACGCTTCATATCAGACTAGACGAACTAATTGTTTTATTGGGGTCTTGTGTGTTTCTGGTTCTGAAGCTCACCTCTACTGTAAAGTATTATCTATGTATTATGTTTGGTATTATGGTTGTACAGACTGGCTGTTGTCAGAAAATGACCCAGCCTGTCCTGTTTGGGCTTACCCTCAGCTCTCTGGCAGTGAAGGATGTGAAAATCGTTGTGCATGCATGCAGCTAACAGCAGGTGTTCGTGAACAGGGTGCCACTTCAGTCTCCACACTCCTCCACCAACTGGTGTTTCACTGAGAGGCTGTCGCATATTCCTCCCATCCCATATAAGCACGTTTTCATCGTAACTAAAGCAACAGACGTTGATTAATTAATACAATTTAGCAGTGTGAAACATCTTCGATCTCTTCGTACTGCATACGGAGTCGGTTCTCGAGCTGCTTTACCTGCCTGTGGCTAAGACGTGCTCTCGGTGAGGGTTGCTGTGTATGCTACACACTCCCATCGAATGCCTGTGAAGGGAGAATTTGACGTGACGTAAACGATAATTAGAACTTCGTTAAAGAGCCGCAGTAAAATAACCGTCACCTTTTACTGGTGAATGTAGGGGACGAGGGACCCATCCTCAGATCCCAGCCCTTAAGTTTGCAGTCATCACCACCTGGCACAAACAAGCCAAAACACTGACATATATAAATTGCATAAGATGAAATCAGATGTAATTTTATTTTAAGTGTAATGTTCAGATCTGTTTCATAGACTTCATTTGACCGGAGGACTATGTTTTAATACATTATAATTCATTATAAATTTTAATTTAATGCATGTTTTAATGCATTGTGGGTGTGTCTAATTTGCATATTCATGAATCTTCAGGAGAGCATAGAAGCTTTTTCTTGCTTCTAATTATTTTTTATTATTCAATATAAAAAGGTATAGTCTATAAAATGTATAGTATATATAAAAGTATGGGTTAAAATTGTATAGAACTTTTACATTTAAAAAACAGGTCTATTTAAATTGTGTGTAAATAAAGGGAAAGATGACAGCATGAGAAAGAAGAAAACAGAAGGTTTATTTCGGTGTCTAACCAGAATAAACCAGCTGTGTATCCCAGTAACTGAACGCCGAAATCCAGGCCTCAAAGTCGTGAGCTTTCCACTGAGACATGGCGCTCAGGTCGTCCTCAGCCAGAGACAGCAGCGTAAGAGAGCCGGTCGAGTCGCTGGTCACCACACGGGGATCGGTGCTGTAAACCAACATGGCAACAGCTTCCACTTGACATCATGCATGTACACAATTCAGGTTTAGCATTGAAAGTGAAGCACAAAGCCTCTCACCTGTCACCTCTGCCTGTGGACCAGTCCAGAGACAGTGCTAATCTGTTAGGACCCAGCTCTGTGCTGAAGACAGGATCTAGAGCACATCTGCCATCCTACTCAACAGTAACCAGAGTCAGACACAGCTTTAATGTCAGTTCCGTTATGTGTACAGGACATACACAGGTCTGAAATTGCATTTCTATCAGTCATACTGCGCAGCAACAAGAAAAAAGCTATCTATCTATATAGAAGTACAGTATATATAAATATAAATACATAAATATATATATATTTATTATGTACATATGTAAGCATAAGGGTTTTAAATATATAATTATGGATAAATATCAATAAAAAGTATAAAAAAATATATAAAGGTACGTGTTCAAACTGTATATAACTTTTACATTTATAAATATACAAACTAAAGAGTAGAATGTAGTAATCCTTGCAAATCAGAATGTGTCTTACAGAAAATGTCTGGCTTTAAAATAAATCAGGTCTTTATTTGTTGTTATACATTATGTCTCCTACAGTATCATGTCTGAAGTCTCACCTGTGTGTCTTTGAGTCCATGCAGTTGGATTTCTCCACATGCCGTGGCCAATCCCAGCAGAGGACGCTCATACAGCTCTGTATGACACCTGAGGAAGATTAAAAACAATAAAAAAGGATCCAGTCCCCCCCCCCCCCCAATGTAAACCTTCCTGAAACGTATTCGCTCGACCAAGTATGACTGTTTGCTTGTCAACAATGCCTTTTCAATTTCCTTTAAAGTTAAGCATTGTTCATCTTAAAGGCAATAAAAGTTGTTTAATTCAAATCTGTTACAAATCTAGCTGGTTAAGTGTGATTTCCTCACACAGTAAATTGTAAATATTACTCTACATTCATACTTTGCGCAAGCTGTCAGGCGGCTGCTTCGCATCAGAAACGGACGAGAGCGCTTACACAATCTGTACAAACGACAACACTTTTTTCCTAACAAAAAATGCGGTCTCTCTTTTTATGGTCAGCGGTTGTGGAGCTTTGTGTAATTTTTAAGAAATAAATAACAAAACCAATCTAACCTACTGCACATTTAAAATGCTTGTATGACGTAATAAGTAAATTTTATAAATAGCACTGAAGCAATCTCTGATTATTTCCCAATCAATGATAAGTGGAGGAAGAAGCTCACGTTTAAATGCCTCGAGCGACATTTACCTCTGGTGAAATAGATATATATTCTGTATATATTCTTAAATTATTTCATAATAAAAGGTCAGAATTTGTCCAAGTGAAGTGTTTCCCAGTCCATCTCACACACACACACCATTTCAGGTCTAGTATAGCTGGAGTTTCAATGCGCTGGATCTCAGTCAGTGGAGGTGTGAATGATTGTTGCTGGTCAAAGTGGAACAGGTAAAGTCGACCGATTCTGCTGGGGTTCTACAAACACATACACAAGTCAAGAGTCAAGAAGCTTTTATTGTCCTTTCCACCATATATAGCTGTTGCAGTTCACAGTGAAATGAGACAACATTTCTACAGGATCATAATGCTACATAGAACAAAGACAGAGCTATAAGGAAGTGAGAAAAGTGAAGTGACATACGGCTAAGGACTTAGTCGTAGACACATAAAGTGCAACTGTGCAACCTGGTGTAAACAATGCAGGACAAGACAACAAGACAGAGCAAGACAGTGCAGGACAAAAGACAACAAGACAGAGCAAGACAGTGCAGGACAAAAGACAACAAGACAGAGCAAGACAGTGCAGGACAAAAGACAACAAGACAGAGCAAGACAGTGCAGGACAAAAGACAACAAGACAGAGCAAGACAGTGCAGGACAAAAGACAACAAGACAGAGCAAGACAGTGCAGGACAAAAGACAACAAGACAGAGCAAGACAGTGCAGGACAAAAGACAACAAGACAGAGCAAGACAGTGCAGGACAAAAGACAACAAGACAGAGCAAGACAGTGCAGGACAAAAGACAACAAGACAGAAAGACAGTGCAGGACAAAAGACAAGACAGAGCAAGAAAGTGCAGGACAAAAGACAGAAAGACAGAAAGAGAACAAGACAAAGGACAAGAAGACAGAAAGACAGTGCAGAAAAAAAGAGTGCAAACAAAAAATAAAAGACAATACACAAACGACAATAATAAAAGCAGCACTGACAGTGTAAATACTGTATGTTTAAAACAATATTACGTGTGCAGAAATACTGGAATGAACACATTATTATAGCAGCAGTTACATGAGGTGTTGTAATGTATTGTGCAAACAGCAATCAACTGAAATGTGACACAGCTTGTGTAAGAGCAAAACAGTGTGAAGAGTGTGTAACTAGTGTAGATCTGTGCAGTCCATACAGTTGATGTGTGTGTTGTGCTCAGTTCAGTTCAGTAGAGAATAACAGACTGTGCAACAACTTAATAAACTAAACTAACTTAAGCCCAACAATTGCAGCTTTGGTGGACCTGGGATTCGAACTCACAACCTTGTGATTATTAGCCCAACACCTTAACCACTAGGCTACCACGTCATCACTCACCTTCTCATCGTCTTTCTGAAGCTGGTAGGTGCCACAAGCCAAAATGTGTTCGTATCGATGTACAGGACACCATTCTACTGTGTCCGCGCTCAGCTCCGTGTCAAACACCTGCAGGTTTCGGGTTCTAGAGGAACCCATTTCAACAAGGTTTACATGCTACACAACAGCACGTGTCCGGTGACAGGCTCTACACTGTACGCATGCGCAGAAAAGGGTGATGGCGGATTACGTAATTAAGCTTTAAAATTAATTACATGGGTTAGTTAAGCTAAGATAAGATCAAATAAATGATATTTTAGGGAGAAGGGAAGAGATACCAGTGTAATAGTAGATGTTTATTTCAGCTTAAATTTGAGACTTAAATTTCATTCCTTAATCAATACGAAGTGTTTACAAGTGCAATGATGTACTTCCGGTAACAAATCCGCTGTTATTTATAGAAAATTCCTCAACTACAAAATTTAGATTATTAAACAGGACTTAAAGCGTTTAGAATTTTTTTAGATATTTTTTTTTACATTTTTACTTTTTCAATAACCGAAAATAAAAATATATTTGTTCTCGGCAATAAAAGGTACTTCCGGGTCACGTTGTTAATTGTTTATTTTTTTGTTGTTGTTGTGTATCTGTTATGGTTCTGTTGTCTAGTCCATGGACCAGGTCGTGTTTCAGTCTAAAAGTGTCCTTTGCACTTTGACAGATAAGAAAGATCAGTCACAATATGTCTGTTTTACACAAAAGAAGCCTGCAGGGATCAACATTGGGTGAGTTTGTAATGATCCACCGTTTTAGCACCAGATCTATAGGTGGGATTTATTTGACTTTAATTAGAAGTTATGTCCCATAATTATATCTTATTAATTAGTTATCAGTTGTGTTGTGATTTTCTTTCCTAGACTGAGCAATGGTGAATCTGTTTGGAAAGCAGACCTGGATGAGGAAACCTGTCTCTCACAATTTGTAAGTTCCTCTAAATAAATGGTTCTCAGCCTCTTCCTCTGAACTTCATACCATCACTGTGTACTGGTTTAATAAGAACAATAAATCTTTCAATTCCATTCAATTCAAGTTTATTTGTATGGCACTTTTTACAATCGACGTTGTCTCGAGGCAGCTTTACAGAACATAAACATAGAACAAAAGGTTATTATAAAGATTAATAGAATACAAGATTCATGATTAATATTAGACATATTTAAATGTGTTTGTATTTATCCCGAATGAGCAAGTCTGAGGTGACTCAGGTGACTGTGGGGAGGAAAAACTCCCTTCGATGGTAAAGGAAGGAATCTTGAGAGGAACCAGACTCAATGGGGAACCTCATCCTCATTTGGGTGACACTGGAGGGTGTGATTTATAAATATACAGTCTGATAAATGTTGTAATGATGAAGAGGTTGTTTTCCTCAAAGACCACATGGTGTCGGCGTCTCCTCTTTAGTATAGCAGAGTCTAACTGGAGCTGGTAAATCTCTAGATGCCTCAGGATCCTCACAAAATCAGCCTCGTTCACAGCGGAGGTCCAAAATATCTTCATGGCATATTTAAATACTGACCAATCATGTATTACATACCCTGTATATTATTTCCTTCTTTTTTCCCCCTTTTTTTAAATTAAGGAACATCCATGAAATAAAACCCTTTTAATATTTATTTTGTATTTTTTTTTAGTTATTTATTTTATCCCTATGCAAACTTTTGCACTCAGCTCTGTATACCTATTGGAATTATTTCACAAACCTCAGAACACAACACGACATATTTGAGATATACTGTATTCTACCTAATTAGAAGCAGTTTTCTTAGTTTTATTAAAAGGAAACATAATTTCTAACTGTTTTCCTATTTAATGAGCATTTTATTAAACCCTTTTTATTTATGCAACTGGCTACATAGACCTATAACTTTAATAACTGAATAGTAACCAATACATAGTATGTATTCACTATTACCACAGACCCCCGGTTACGCTTCACGAGTCTATAGAGGTTCCTAAACCACCATTATGACTCATTGTAATAAGAGGACTGATATTCAGTTTGCTTTAAAACGTGGAATAATCTTTGTAATCTTTTTATATACTTTTCAGAAGAAGAAATTATCACTGAAATCAACAGAAGACTATGCCCTAAAATTAAAGTAAGGTTGTTTGTCATAAAAATAGCTTCATAACAGAAAGTCAATATTAAGTTAATGATTCTTTTCCCCCCACACGCTTGGTTTCACCCGGTTGGATTTAGGAGTGCATGCAGGAGCGGCAGTGCGTATGTCTCCCTGCAGGAGGATAAGGCTGTGCTTCACCTCAGCTCTGAGCCTGCAGACCTCAGTGTGTCTTTCACCAAGCTCACAGATCATGAAGGAAGGACAGAGCTCAAAGATCTCCTCTTTAAGATGGCAGACATTTTAATGCAACAGGACAGTACAGGTTCGGTAGAAAACAGGGCTTGATCTTTGTTCCTTAACATGTCCAAGATAAAATGCCATCCATTTTATTTACTCATTCTAGTAATTCCAATTATGCTGAAATGTTCTTTGAATATTAGTATAGCTGGAGTGAGTTATATATGTAAACATCTAGATGTTTTGTAGAGCATCTAAAGCAAGTAAAACATCTGCTGTAAGTCAGACCCTCAGTGCTATCTGAATCTAAAGCCAGGTTTTGTACCCTTATAGGCACATCTTCATCAAGCCCTATTAAAA
The DNA here is from genome assembly GCF_022655615.1 of Tachysurus fulvidraco. Taxonomy (NCBI): domain Eukaryota; kingdom Metazoa; phylum Chordata; class Actinopteri; order Siluriformes; family Bagridae; genus Tachysurus; species Tachysurus fulvidraco. The sequence goes on from NC_062526.1 coordinate 6,004,280, forward strand.
CCCAACAGAGGAAGGGAATGGGTGAGTTGAAGTGTCATCCTGTTTCCTTCTTTTATATCTAACATTGAGAGAGATGAGAGAGACATGAATAATGGTAGCTTTATCGCGTTTATTTAGGATTTGAACCGAAGAGACAGCCCACTGGTCCAACGATCGCAGTGAAGAAACGCCTGCCAGGGGATTCACTCATCAACCCAGGAACTAAAAGGTCATTTGGATGAACACGTGTATTTAGAGTGTCTTTTTAAATGAATGTTTAAAGGAACATTTTAGACCAGCGGTGTCCAGTCTTATCCACAAAGGGCCGGTGTGGGTGAAGGTTTTCATTCCAACCAAGCAGGAGCCACACCAGAGTCTACTAAAAGCCAAGAACAACTGATTAAACAGGGGGAATCAGGTGTGGCTTCTGCTTGGTTGGAAGGAAAACCTGCACCCACACCAGCCCTTTGTGGATAAGATTGGACACCGCTGTTTTAGACCCTTAAAAACCTTTGGGTTAAGGGTTCCAAGCCGATTTGTCTGTGGATCGTTGCTAGGAATACTGTAGTGTCGTAAATAGTTTACTCAGACATGCAGTGTAGCCTGATTTGTCTGTTGATTGGTGGTGGAAAATAATAATAATAATAATATGATGATGATGATGATAAAACTACTATTATAATGGTGCTTGAAAGAAACATTCACATTGGTTTTTTTTTTTTTTTTGCAGGAAGCGCTCTGCTACAGGAGTAGCGTTTGACGATGGAGACGAGACATGAACCTCCTGATAGTGACCCTGACACATGTTCCTGTTTTAATCCAACACAATCAGTGCAATTACTACAACCGGCTGTTTTTATCAACTGAAACAATTATGAAGCTTTTTTTTTTTTAACTTTATGCATGATTTTAACATTTTAGTCAAAAAAATAAATGATATTTTTTAAAAGTGTGTATATTTGAACTTTTTTATGACAAAGAAAACACAGTTCAACACTTTTTTTTTTTATTTCCTGTTCATATTAAAAACACCTGAACAGCTCATCACAAGAATAAGGAAAATAAGGTAATCATCAGAAACGAGCTCGAGTCAGTCTGAGTAGGAATTTAACAGCATGGGAAAAAAACCACACACGATTTCTATCCATGAATATGCACTTAATTACATGACGCTTGAAAGTATTTGCTCCCGAGTAAAAACTAAATCTTAAACCGCTTGGTTAAACGTTTGTCTTTGTTTGCTGGTGTCTTAATAGTAACATGACTTTCAGGTGAATTAGGATTAATCAACACTTGACTCATATTTACAACAACAGTAGCAAAGATGCAATTAACTCACATTTAGTTCAAACATCGAAAAATATGCTTCATTTTCCCTTTGGTCATATTACATGTAAAATAAAACACAAAGATACTCAGGGGACATCATTAAGTACGTATACTTAAGGATCTCTTTGCTTTCTGTCGTTCTTTCGGCTTAAAATAAAGGACTTTGTATATTTTTTTATGAGGTTTTCTTCACAGATCTAACGTTATGCTAAAGCAGGAGCAATGAATAGAGTTAAACACTAGACACACTATAGCACAGCTCAAACACCTCTGTACAGCTTCCACTGACTTTTGCAAAAAAAAAACACGTTTTTTTGTTTTCATGTCTTTAGCACACAATACAGTGCAAAATAAAGGATTACGGGAGGAAAATAAATACATCACTTGATCAGGTGATATGCAAAAAAAAAAATAGATAAAATAAAATAAAACAAGGTCTCCTGAAATCTATGCGTTGTTGATCAGACTGAAACAGAAGTTCACCTTTGGCTTCACAGTGAATGCAAAACAGTTAAGGATTAAATGTCGGTCTTTCTAACATGTGCATGTGCATTATTATAAAAAAAAAAATTGAGAATAACGCAATTTTACATCTTTGCGATGACCGTCATGGCAAATTCGGGAAAACGACTCTTAAATGAGGCACCGATCTGTGCAAAAAAAACATTTTCATGCCATTTACATTCACTAAACGTTCACATTCGACACCTTATTCCTCTGGTCCACCCCGTCAAAATGGTCAGGGATGGGTTCAGACCAGTTTGATGTCCGACCTCAAACCAGTGTTTCCAGTAAACGTCTCTCATAAAAGGTGCGTTTGTTTGTACGTCAGAAATTGTACCACTTTTAATACGTGACATAAGCCTTAAAACATTTCGATCGATAAAATATAGGACGTACTGTACCACAGGCTTGAATATATAGCATGCTCTCAATCAAGGCAGGTTCAACATATTAACAAAGGGTAGATTTGATTATAGAATTAAAAAAAAAAATTAAAAAAACAATCAGCATTTTAGCTGAAAAATTGACCGGTCATAAAAATAACAGGGTAAAAGGTGTGAAACCCCAAAAGGTCTTTGTTATCAGGGATGATATGTTATTTCATGACATCAACAGCTAGTTCAGAACAGCATGAACCCATTTTAGTTTTTAAAAATCTGACCGTGTATCCGTTTAATAACCTGTTTTAATCCCGTCCCAAAAGAGGGATATTCACCATAATCATTTCTCCAAAATGCAAAATCACTTTATATAGCAGCAGCAGCAGCAGCAGCAGTGCGTCTGAGGCTCTGATGAGTGACCCTGGAGTCCTCAGTAAGCTCCACCACCACAGCACACACGGATAAACAGCACAGTTCTTCTTAAGGCCAGACAGATGGACCACACGGAGAAAGGAGATTAAGAACATCTTCCCTTGGTCAGATGAATGTCTGTACTTGAGGCTGTGTTTTTCACGTTTCTGTGAAGGAGGTTGCTGTTTCAGCAAAGAGTATCTGTATTAAAGGACAACTGCACCTACAGGATAAAAAAGAATTGAAAGGAATTATTATAGAACCTCACTGTCATAATCGAGTGTACTGTAAATAAGGGATAAACACGACGAGGTGTGCTGTTACAGTATGTGCTGTTGCTATAACCACAGCAAACTGTCAATGACTAAAAAAGTGTTTTGATTATTTATTAAGGTAGGAACATTTGAAGCGGATACATTAAGAACATACACGAAGAAGCGCATACATTACAACTCAGTGAACAGAACAGTATTTTGAACATACTAGTGGAATTCTGCATGTTTTTTAAAAAAAATTACATTAAATAACATAGAATTACGTTTTCAAATTTTTTTTTTAAGTTGCAGCATGAGGAGGGAAATATCTTGCATGTGATGTATGGATACATTATTGGATCAATACATTATTTTGTATAAATATCATTGGGCTTAATCTCACCCTCTCTTCTTCGAAGCTGATGAGCCCTTCATCATCATCACTCTCCAGTTCCTCGGGCTCGTCAGTGACCAGAGCGCTCAGCTCGGTGTTGGTCGTTCGTGGTAGCAGGATTCTAAGCAGACGCTGCAGGGGCGACTCACTGCTTTTCTTCGGCGAGCTCTCCTGCTGCTCCAGGTTGTCACTTTGCTTTTTGGCAAAGTTCACAAACACCTATACCAAATTTATAGAGCTGTATTTTAATCTTGATGAACTGCTGCTTAAGTGCTCAGGATTTGGAAAAGGGGTGAAAAATATATCACGATACTTGACATATCTATGAGAGTTATTAGAGTATTAGAGCAATATATAAGCTTGCTAGCAATTTCCATGGGGAATTAATAAAGTACTTTTATTCATTCATTCATTTTATACTGCTTTATCCGAACTACCTCGTGTCACGGGGAGCCTGTGTCTATCTCAGGCGTCATCGGGCATCGAGGCAGGATACACCGTGGACGGAGTGCCAACCCATCGCAGGGCACACACACACTCTCATTCACTCACACACTCACACACTATGGACAATTTTCCAGAGATGCCAATCAACCTACCATGCATGTCTTTGGACCTGGGGAGGAAACCGGAGTACCCGGAGGAAACCCCCGAGGCACGGGGAGAACATGCAAACTCCACACACACAAGGCGGAGGCGGGAATCAAACCCCCAACCCTGGAGGTGTGGGGCAAACGTGCTAACCACTAAGCCACCGTTCCCCCCAAAGTATTTTTAATGTCTACAAAAATAAATGATTTATCGTTAATCAGTGCAAACCTGCCTGCAGACCTTGTAATTATTGTTTTTGAAAAACTGCATAAAATACTAAAAAATTAATTTTTGTATATTGTTTTTAATAGTATATTAGGAATAAATATCTATTCACATTAACCCTTTACTTTACATCTACTATATTTTGCTTGTTCTTCCTCGAAATTTATTGTATAAGAAAAAGGTGAAATCAGTAAAAGACGATAAGACTATAAAAAAAACTAAAAAAAAAAAACAGGAAATAGTTTTCAGATAAATCAAATCCAAACCCATAAGAAGAAAAAAAAAGAAAATTCTAAAATACAGGATGTCCCAAAGATCTCTATACTAAGGGGAATTAATACTTTTCAGCAAAATGTCTTCCATAATATTTTCAGATAGACTTTCAGAATGCCTTTGACAAAAGAAAAATGTATTGAAATCATTCCCATGGCTAGATCACGAAGCCATAAGCTTGCGATGAACTTTAACAGAAAATGGTCCAAGTGCATCACACACAAATGGGGAGGCAAAGATGTGAGAGATGACCTTGTGTTAAAAAGTCTTAAATAGCCTTATTTACTGTATGCATCCTATTGGGACACAATGTACTTATTATTCTCTGTACTGTATGTGTCTGTACTGACACTTTCACTTTTTCTCAGAGGAATTGTGTATAGAAGTCTATATTTACATTATATCCTATAGTATATTTTATCTATCTATCTATCTATCTATCTATCTATCTATCTATCTATCTATCTATCTATCTATCTATCTATCTATCTATCACAGAACGATTAATCGCTCGTGTTGGAGAAGAAAAGCCGAGCTGCTTACGTTATCCAGGGTGGTCTGGCTGACGGAGTAATCCTCGATGCACAGCACCTCCACCACCTGCTCCATCTTACTGAACACCTGAGCCAGAGAGATATTCTCTGACTTCAGCTGGTACTGGATCTTAGTGTGATGTCTCTCCTTTGAGGCAAGAGAGAACAAACCTGTTACAAACCAGTTACTGCAAACTAAGCAGATACACACTCCCTAGCCATGTAATTGCTTTATTCCCTGCCAAGGATGTTTATTAATGACATCCTGGCTGCACAAAAGCCCACAGTAGAACTAGACTGTTGTGAGAAAATCACTGTTAATTTGAATAAAAATAAATTAAGCCCATATGCCAAAATAGTGGTCAAGTCTTCCATAGTTTCCACAGATTAACCCACACACCTGACTGACACACAAGACCATTTCTAGCTGAAAATGGTGCAAGTGAAGAAGATTTTATTTGTCATCTCATCCGTATATAGCTGATGCAGTACATAGTGAAATGAAACATTTCTCCAGGACCATGGTGCTACATAAAAATAACATAAAGCTAGATAAAACAACACAGAGTTAGGGACTTATGTCCTCACCACATGAAGTGCAACGTGTGCAACCTAGTGCAACAGAGGCACTCTGAGACAGCAGGGAAGCACAAGAATACAATATGTAAATGGTGGGCTTTCAGCTGCTCTCTGTTCAGGGTCACAGTGGTTCATGTGATTGACAAATTTGATTTGATGCAGGTTTTATTACAGACACCCTCCCATTTTATCCAGGTTTAGGACGTCCCTGAGAGTTAGCTCTTCAGTGGCTCGGTTAGCTCCCTGCCCAGGACTCAAACCCAAGCCATGGCAACAAGCGTGCAGTATCCTACCGCTGGACCACCAGGAGGTTAAGAATACAGCATTTAAATAAACTAATTAGACAAATGCATATTATTATTATTATTATTATTATTATTATTATTATTATTGTTGTTGTTGTTGTTGTTGTTGTTGTTGTTGTTGTTGTTGTTGTTGTTGTAGTAATACACACCCATCTAAGCTATTTCTGGCCAGTAGTGTAATAAGCAGATATACCACCAGAGGGCTCCATAAGAGCACAGGACAAAGAAACTCAGACAGACAGACAGACAGACAGACAGACAGACAGATAGACAGGTAGGTAGGTACATACATACATAGAATGAAGAGTAGAAATGTCAGATTTAAAAATTAATAAATAAATAAACAAATAGCTTCTGATTTTTTTATCTTCATTGTGTATTATTATTAGCAGTACTAGTAGTAGATTGGGGCATGTGGAAGCTCAGTGGTTAAGTTGCTGATTAGAAGGTTGTGAGCTAAAATCCCAGCACCACCAAGCTGCCACTTCTGGGCCCTTGCTTAAAGCCCCTAACCCTCAGCTGCTCAATAGGATAACGGTGAAAATGTAAGTCGCTCTGGATAACGGCATCTGCCAAATGTAAATGTTGTAGGAGTAGAATCACTTCTGCTACAAAGAGGATGTTGCTCAGAGCCCCAAATGTTGATAAGCAGTTATATAAAGAATGTATAAGTTTAAGAAATCAAAACCTTACAAATTTGTTAATTCTGTTTTATGGGGTTGTGTAGACGAAGCAGCACAGCAACACTATAGCATGACTTTAATGCTAAGAACTCAAAGGCTCTATAAACAGTCAAAAGGCTTCATAAAACTCTGAAAGAGCTGCAAATCCTGACAGTGAATCTATCTCACTTTAGGATTATTGCTGTAATAAGGAAACGTAATAAAAACGATTTTTTCCTCCCACTTTCATTTTGAAGGCAGTTTATAGCTTTACACCAACATGATATAAATAAAGAAACATTTGTATTAATAGTAACAATATAGTAATGATAAACTAGTGGTCATTATATCAATAAAAAAAAAAGAAACCCTTGCCTTTAAGATGGCCTCGGGGAAGTTCCTGTTAAAGAAGCGGATCACTTCTTTAACACTAGCAGTCGTCTTGGTGCGCACTGTGATCATGTAACCGTCACCAAACCTGTGGATGTGAGATCAAATGCCTCTGACAATCAGCCCGGACGTAGAAACCAGTGAGGATGAACTGATATTATTTACAGTGTTCAATAAACCTTTAAATCCAAATCATTTAAAATATTTTTTTTAATACAAGTTAAGCTTTACAAACCTTCCTTCATTATTATGTACTGTACATTATGTATATTATGTATATTATAAACGATAAAATGTTGTTAAACTATAAACATATACAGTATGTAGACATTTATTAAACCTCAAATGTTTGAATGTTTCACATTTAAAACAGGTGACTCATCTGTGCACAGGTCATGATGCTAGTTACAAGTAGCAGTTTAAAGCACCACCATGACACATAACCACTTAAAATATTCTTTTTAGCCATGAGGTAATCACTAATGGTAACTGGTCACTTCTGATGCCATTCTGTTAAGTTAGATAAGTGCGCAGACCGTTTGTACAGTACAGTAGCTAGACCCTTTCTATTTTACATTTAAATGTTACTTGAATACATCTGATATAAACCAGGTATGGATGGATGGATGGATGGAGATAGATAGACCGACCTTTATTGTTACTGCATAAAGGTGCATGGCAACGAAATGCCTCTACATCTACAAGAAGTTCAAATAGTAGAAAAAAATATGCAAAGGAACATGAAATGTTCCAATAAATATGTCAGAAAATGTATAACAATAAATAAAGTTATGGCAGTTCGAATGTGCACAAGTATAGTATGTGCAAAATAGGAATACGTGCCAGTTGTCCAGTATATCTAAATAAATATAATTATATATAGTGCATTACGTGTATTGTGTGTACAAGAGTAACCAAGATAATATATATACAGTGTATATACAGATAATACACATAAAGGGATGTAAACTAGGTTAAGCGATGAATTTCCAGTTATATACAATTGTAACTGAATGTACAGGTGGAGCAGAAATGCAATGTGATTGCAGACGGTGACGTATTTGTATTAGTGAGACGATCAGGGTTCTAGCGGTGTAGTGAGTTCGGTACGTTTATGGTAAAATAGGAAACATGATTACATGAAGATGGAGTTGTGTCTAAAAAGTTTGAAAGAAATTTTCCCACACAAGGGTGTACAAACTTTTCTTTTGTTTAAGTCCTCACCTGTTCTTGAGATGCTGAATGCTGCCCAGACACTTGAACCTTCCATTAACCATGATTCCCAGGCGAGTGCACAATGCCTCGCACTCCTCCATACTGAAAAGAACACAGCAGTGCATGGTCTTAGAACTTACCTAGCAACAACATGCAAACTCCGCCCACTCAGGACAAAGGTGGGATTTGAACCCCAGTCGCAGGGATGCAAGGAAAATATGTTAACCACTAAGCCACCAAGGTCCCAGATAGATAGATAGATAGATAGATAGATAGATAGATAGATAGATAGATAGATAGATAGATAGATAGATAGATAGATAGATAGATAGATAGATAGATAGATAGATAGATAGATAGATAGATAGATAAGATAAGATAAGATAAGATAAGATAAGATAAGATAAGATAAGATAAGATAAGATAGATAGGCATCTTCATCACCTGTGTGATGTCAGCACCACCGATCGTCCCGTCTTGATGATGTCAAGGATAAGGTTCCAGAGGAAGCGGCGAGCTTTCGGGTCCATGCCGGTTGTGGGTTCGTCCTGCAGGACACAGCAGAGAAAAAGATGAAGGACAAAGCTTGCTAACTTTACAGGGTAAGGATTAGAGAACACAGCCTAGGAGCTCAAACCAGGAAAATCAGGGAGGGGTATCCGATGAGAGCGATAGCTGTAGACAGTTTGCGTTTGTTTCCTCCACTGTACGTGCCAGCCGGCTTGTCTGCGTACTTGGAGAGCTGGAGCTTCTCCAGGGCCCACTGCACCACCTGAGGGGTGAGATAGAGGGGTTAGAGAGGAGATGGTACATGACGGAATGAAACGAGTAAGGTTTAATTACCACTTAAATTGCACTTTCAACTGAAACAGTTGTTAAATGTAATGCATAAAAAACTGCTTCTTTTTCCAAGTTGCTCAAACAAATCCACAAATTAGATTTGTGTGTGTGTGTGTGTGTGTGTGTGTGTGTGTGTGTGTGTGTGTGTGTGTGTGTGTGTGTGTGTGTGTGTGTGGTTTATTTTAAGAATTAGAATTTTTTATTTTCAATTATATATTTTTTGTTTTTTTAATTATTTCTTTAAAAGATATTATGTAACTTTTTTTATTATTTATTATTTATTTATATATTATTATTTATTATTTACAAATTCAGCATTATGAATGGTTACATTTTTACAAATTTATCAGAAACTGAGTGAAAAATACTCCCTTGCCCGCTATTTTGTATTATTAAATTATTTCTTTTAATTAAATTAAATTAATAAAAAAAAAAGATTCAAGTTTCTAAATTATTTATTATTTAATTTTTTTTAATTATTATTTATTATTAAAAAATAAGCATTAAGGATTAAGACAATTTTTACACAAAATGAACACAAACCATTTTCTTTAATAGAATAAACCTATGACAATCAGATACTGAGTGAAAAACGCCCCCTTACCCGCTCCTCGTCCTTCCACGGTATACCTCGGAGGCGTGTGTACAGCTCCAGATGCTCTCGTGCAGTTAGATCCTCGAACAGCGCATCAAACTGAGGACAGTAACCGATACTCTGCTGCACACGCAAAAGATCCTTCAGTATGCTGTGGAAAGGAAGTGGTTTAACCAGATTACTTCCCGTTATTTAATCACGTACTACACGCTCTTGTGTATCTCAAAGAGAAATCTTTATTGTAATGAACTTTAATCTGTTATCTAATATAAGTGTGTCTGTGTTCTGCATATGCTGAGACGATATACTGCATAACTGCTGTGCTTGAAATTTCCATACGTCTTTCCTGTGTTTACTTTCTTCTCTGTAATGGAAAGTGACAGGAAATTTGTAGACTTTTTAACAACCTCGATCGTGCCTAGTGTGTTAGTCTGTATGACGAAGATTATACAAGCTAAAACCAACTGATTAAACAGGGGAAAACAGGTTCAACTCCCTTTGTGGATAAGACTGGACACCCGTGCAACAGGTCATGTCTACTAACCTGTGTCCTTCGATAAAAGCCTCTCCTCCTGTTGTGCTTTCATCTCCAGTCAACATTTTGAAAGTGGTCGTCTTTCCTGCTCCATTGACTCCCAGCAGCCCAAAACACTCTCCAGGACGAACACCCAGACACAAGCGATCCACTGCCAAGATGCGTCCCATCTTACGAGACTTATACACCTGCAAATGGAAAATTATTCGTTGATTATTAGATATGAAATATTAAGCGCTGAAGCGACATACAGGTGCAAGAGCTACAGTATAAGAGGCTACAGTTTCACCTTAGTGAGATTCTCGATCTTCAGCATATCATTTATAGCGTCTCCTCGGAGAACTCGTCGTCTCTCGTGCGCAACATCGACATCGTCGTCTTCGATAGGCTGACTGTTTACGGGCAATCTTCTGCGCAAAGCATCACAAACTCAATACAGTGTACATAACAATCGGCTTTGGTTTAGTTTGAACATTGAATGCGCACACTCACTGAGGTTTACGGAGAAAATTATACTGGCACAAGATGGTGATAAGAAAGCCAACAAAGCCCTCGATGGTCATGGCCACCAGTCCACGTGTCACAATGTCCCACTCAAATGGAGACTTCACCTTATCAAACTGACCTGCAGGACATGGCTTTGTTCATTAGAGGACAGTAAAGAACATCGGGACATGCCAATTCTGAGTCAGAGAGAGACATATACTCTAGTGGAACATACCTATCTTGGCATAGTACTCATTAATGTATTCATTGTAGGCCATCTCCATCAGCCCATGACCCAGGTTATAGTTAGGGAAGATGAGAAAGCATGACTTCAGATATCTGTTTACCAACTTCAGATCCTAGAAGTGAATGTAATTATTATTAATATTACTATTAAATTCGTCCCTTTAAGCTGAACAAGAAATCAGTTCAAAACATTATCGATTGATGTTAATAAAGTAAATGTTATAAAACCTTTTCACATCTTCGTATGGACCGTCTGCCGGTGTATGTTACTATAAAAATTCTAGCAATGTTTGAATCTATGTACAAAGCATTTCCCAGGCAATTTACTATCTGATAAATCACCAGATTTGAGAATTCAACAGTACTGATATGTATATCATATATTTCATAATTGTTGATAGTAATGACCTTTAATACATGATTTTTTTTTTTTAGCTTTTCAGACTGTAGTTTTCAACTTTCTTAAAGCTAAGCAATAAACGTTTATAGAGAAAAACTGGAGAAAATTGATTCATTCATTTCTGAGTTACAGTGGTCCTTGACAGCCTTTTCTCGTAATCTTGTAAACTTTGACATTAAGTCATTAAGACATCAAGACTTTAATAGACACGCATCATGCTCTTGGTGTGTACCTTGTCATGTTCAAACAGCTGAAGGAGGAAAGTGGCCACGGTGGCAGTGATTCCTATGAACAGGTTAATAACGATAAGGAAAACGTAGGCTGTGCTAGGAACCTCGAACCAGAAAGAAGCTGGATACATGATGGGGGTTATGGACCAGCTGGACAAAAAAAAAAAAACAATAAATTCAGTTTGTAACTACACAAACAGGAGTCTAGGTATTTATTTACGTTGTCTGCCATTTTAACTCCTATTCAATGTTATTACATACCCATAAAGCAAGAAGAGCGCCACCACTGCTGGGAAGTTTTTAGGGGACGTGTACGCAGGCAGGTCAAAGACGAACAGAATGAGAACGCAGCATGTAGCTGGAACCAGGTAATTCAGCTAACAGAGGAGACAGAAAAAGCAGAAAAGACGTTCACACTTCAGCAGTACACTCGGTTTGAGAAAGGAGATCACGTGACGCTTCCAGCTCACCATGTCCCAAATATAGTTGGCCAGCCAGTAGATGACAGGGTCACAGCCGCTCACGAACTGCAGGTGCTTAGCCTTGGTAGACTTCTCCGCCACCAGAAAGACCACAAAACTGGCTGGGACAAAGGACATGGCTACGATGATGAAGATAGCAATGACCACATCGGTGCCCTGGAGTCTGGATTAGAAAGCGTTAGGAAGTGAGTTGAAGGAGCTCGGAGATAATAAGAAGCTTATAAGAGGCATATGTCCTGTGAAAGAGGTGAAGAAAAAAAAACACTTACAGGTAATCTAGAGAAAGGCTAGCACTGGTCCTGTTCATGGGGTGATTAGTTACTGTAATACCTGAATACATAGATACACAAACAACATGATAAATAATAAACACCGACACAACACTACCCTTTGTGTCTACCAAGTGAAATTCCAGCTTATACAGTACTATACTGAATGTTCTTCCTCCTTGTACAGCTGATAAAAGGTCCCCACTGTTTCAAGCTCTATATTTCTTGGTTCTCATGTGACCGAGGACCTCTCGTGGTCCCTGAAAACCACATTCTGCGCCAACAAGTCCTAGCAGATCTAACCTTTCCCTTTCCATCCTCACCACCTTCTCCAGAGAGATGATAGCAAGCATCCTGACCGGCTGTCTCACATGTTATCATTTTCTTGTTTTAACGCTGAATACAATGCTCTAATCCATCCATTGTTTCTGGCTAACAAGCCTACTTTTGTTACTATTAAATCTGCATCATCAAATGAGTGTGCACTGATGCGTAACTTAGGTCATGGTATTTTGATTATTTTGCATATTATAATTGTTGTCATTGTTACAAACACATTGCCTGGTATGTATGGGTCTTCAGTATTTTAGGAGAAGATGGAGAACTGTTTGTTACACCAGGCCTTGATGGAACTGGAGGGTGAACATGATCAACACCCATGTTTTTTGGGACCAGAGCATCTTTGACAATTTCTTACAAGTCCACTAAGTAGAAAAGAAAAGTAAAGTCAGCTCCATTGCTGCTCAGTCCTGGAAGAAAAATAGCAATGAACAAAAGCTTTGGCTGCTCAGTCCAACAGAAATAGAAGAGTGAACGCCTTCATTTCACTGAAGCACAGAGCTGTTAATAGTTGTTGTGGCTTTTTAGACAAAATTAAAGATGAAACCTCCACCAGACATAGCAGAACAATTGTGTAATCGAATTCATAGCATCTTTCCCAAGCAAGTGACTGCACAAATAGACCGAAATAATTAAATAACCGTGGGTTTGGGGGGGCAATTTTTTTGGGCATGTGTGTGTGTGTGTGTGGGGGGGGGGTTGCCTCACACCTCCAGGGTTGGGGGTTCGATTCCCATCTCCGCCTTGTGTGTGTGGAGTTTGCATGTTCTCCCCGTGCCTCGGGGGTTTCCTCCGGGTACTCCGGTTTCCTCCCCCGGTCCAAAGACATGCATGGTAGGTTGATTGGCATCTCTGGAAAATTGTCCATAGTGTGTGTGTGTGTAAGTGAATGAGAGAGTGTGTGTGCCCTGCGATGGGTTGGCACTCCGTCCAGGGTGTATCCTGCCTCGATGCCCGATGACGCCTGAGATAGGCACAGGCTCCCCGTGACCCGAGAAGTTCGGATAAGCGGTAGAAAATGAATGAATGAATGAATGAATGTATTAAATAATCATAAACTAGAGAGTAATTTTAGATCTTTGTGCATGTCTAAACAGTAGTTTTGGGTTTGTTTGTTTTTTTTATCCATTTTTTGATGCAGTATTTTCATATATTTTTGGGCATATTTTAATATTTTTCTCCATTTCCAACTCATATCCATTAAGATACAGTTCAAGTCATTAAGTTTAAAATATTATAGTATCACATGCGACTGTACAATCTCTATTAAATTAGTTGCTAAAGGTTTTCTATCAGGCAGGTGAAGCTATTTAAGGCCAAACTGCCACTCTTACCATAAGCTGCAGGGTTGCCCTTGCTAAGGGGCAGGTTAGCACGCAGGATGGCATTGTTCAGCACGTTCAGGTATGTGGGCATGCTGTGGTAGCCTTTATTGTTATACAGCACCTGCAGAGATGGGAAGACAGCAGAAACCCTGCTGATCAGACCTTTAATAACATGACCTTTAAGAAGCCTTATAAGAAATACACGCTGGGTCACCTGGGCCGATCGTCGCACTGCTATCTTGCGCGCCATGAGCGACATCTTTCTCCCAAAAGATGCTGGGACAGATTTCTGGATGTTTCCAACAGTGATGCCTCCATACCTGAGAAAGCAATGTAAGTAGAGACTGGTTTTATAAAACAAATGACAAAAAAAACACATTTCAGTACATAACAGCTAGAAAAAAGTGAATGGTGTCTGATATTTTGTAAAAATGTAAGCTGGTGAATTGTGACACAAATGAAAATGTTAAATTAAATATATTAATCGACACAGCACAAGTCAGCTCGATTGTGATTTCTTCACCTGTGCAGTCTCATGCGATCCGAGGTATAGAGAAGGTATTCAGACACGTTGCGTCCTGTGACATCCACCAGAATATCTCCTGTGACTACTTTAGTGAGGGGCGGTCGTCCACCGACACCGCTGGGGCACGAGAAGCCTGTTCCCTGCATGGAGCAGATGCAGCGCACTGGTTCTCGTATAGACAACGGCAGTGGAGGAGGAGACGTCACCTTCTCTGAAGAGTCAACACACACCACACATGCAGTCGCTTTAGCTACACAAGCAATTGGGATTTTGATGGAGATTGAGCTGATACAAAAAACTACCACGCATACACAAAGAAAAGTTGTGCATTGTGAGTTTATCGCTGGAGAAACACGACTAATGTAGCTAACGTGTAAGTGACACTTTATGTTAATGTGTTTATATAACATCATCTCTTCATCTCACATCATGATATGTTGCTAAAAAAAATTCTCACACATTTGACACACTGCTTAGATGATTTCTGACCCTGAATGACACGACAGAACCAAACCTAAGAACAAAGTAGTTGTAATTTTGGTTAAAGTTTGCCTTTAAAGGCAGGGTCTCTGATATTTGAGAAATGCTTCAAAAAACTAAAATCAAAACTAACGTGTAGCCAATGAGCAGAAAGGGGCGGGGCTTGTCAATATGAGGCGGAGAGAGTGTTCAGTGCGCATGTGTGACATTAGCAGAAAGCGGTTTTAACATTGACATGGAGGATAAAAACAAAGAAAGGAAGCGAAGAAAGGCTTACGATAAGGCAAGAAGTAGGACGTGTTAATATAGGATCAGCTTTCCAGCGCTGGAGAGAACTGAATTAGCAAGAAGTTGGCGCATTTTTACAAATCGGAGATTCCCAAGTCAATAACTCCTGAGCTATTTGGGTTAGGGGTGTGTTTGTTTTGGTGATTTCAAATGTCGACATTGGCTTTCAAAAATCGGAGACCCTGCCTTTAATCTATAACAAAAATCTCTCCCGTAATATCCAAAGACTAAACTTTACAACACTCTCAACTGTGCAGAGAGTCTAAAAGCTCTACATTTCATGGTGCTTATGAGACAAAGGAGCTCTCCTGGTCCCTGAACACCACCTTCTCAGCCAAAAAGACATAGCAGCACCTCCAAGATCTAACCAACCCCTTTTCCATCCTCGCCACCTTCTACAGAGGAACGATAGTAAGCATCCTGACTGGCTGTCTCACAGTGTGCTACAGGAACTCCACTACATTGGATTGTGAGAACAGCTGAAAAGATCATCATAGTGTCTTTACCAACTATGAACCCATCATACAACAACCACTAAATCCACAAAGCCAGTAATATTGCAGACGGCCTCTCTCACCACTCTGGTGGACTCTTTACCCTTCTGCCATCTGGTAGAGGTACAGGAGCATCCATGTCACCACTAGCAGACTTCACAACAGTTTTTTACCTTAGGCAGGGGGTTTACACAACACCCTGCTCACCTGGGCTAACTAATCAACTAACCCAGTGTGACTTAACACCACTGTACTTTTAAAAGCTGTATCAGACACTTATTACTGCTACACTTACTGCTTCTTCACTTCACAATCATTCACAGTTTACATTCCATGTTGTGTATTTGATGTCCCGTGTATCTGTTGTTCTGTTCTATGTATTTTTTGTAGTGTACTCGTCTCACTCTTTTTTCAGTATCTGTACATCATGTAGTCTTGTTTATTGTTGCACAATGCGTTACAACGTTATCGCAAAGTGGGTTTACAGCAATATATAAATTCAGAAATAAGCACGCCAGAGGTGACGCCGTTGAGGAAAACTCCCTGAAACAACATGAGGAAGAAAGCTTGAAGGGGATCCAGACTCAAAAATTGAGTATGAGAATGAATCATACTCAATTTTTGAGTATGATTCATTCTCATACTCAATTTTTGAGTATGAGAATGAATCATACTCAAAAATTGAGTATGATTTTTGAGTATGAGAATGAATCATCCTGAATTCTGAATTCAGTACAGTTTTAACATGAACCTCTTCCTGCCCAAGCTGCCACGTGGAAACCCGAGCGCAAAACTGAAATGACAACAGCAGTCCAAATCCACTGCCGTTGGTTTCCAAGTGGCATAATCCACAGCAATCCAAAACATTTTCAAACCTTCATAAATTGTTCATAAACTCCTCAGTAAAGATTTATATCATAAACATCAAACTCTTCAATGTTAGGCTCATTCTTTAAAAATAAATATTTAAATATATGTATTGGAGCCATATACCTTTTTGTTTGTTTTTTTAATAGCTGTAATAGTTGTTAAATTACTGAAGCTTGGATTAAACCCAATTACTGTAATACATGTGGTCATGAAAAATTGGTTATAACCAAAGACTGAACAAAATAAAACACTGCATAATAATAACTCACAACCAATCTCTTAATAAGTAGTAGACAGGCATAAACGTACTCTCTCATGAAGATGTCTACATTTAAGTTAATAAATAAGGTTTATTAAACGATAAGCTAAATTATTTACATCATTGATGGTGATATAACATTTAAACCAAATTCTATGCTCTTTTCTTTGGTTTGCATCATATTTAGCAGGAAATACAGGCCAACACTGATGGCCAAGAATAACCTTTAAATTCAGACTTGTTTGAGCACATGCCGTTAAAGCAAACAAAATCTGTATTATTCATGTAAACATCAAAGATTAACTTAAGTTTAGGAAATAACTCTAATCACTGGCTGGTGTGCACTGGAGGAGCCTCACCGTGGGCTGTGGTGGGTGGAGCTGCTGTGTAGTTCCACAGAGCATCATCAAATCGTGGCTCTGGGTAATCAGAGGGTGCAGGTGAAGGTGGAGGTGGGACGAAGTTAGATAAAGGCACGCCCTGGGTGAACGAGTCCAGGCACATGGGGTCAAAGTAACGCGCTGCCAGTGTTTTGGCGTTATTAGCGTAGGGGTTGAGGCTCTGCGCCAGCTGGTCCAGTGTACTATTATAGGGGGTTTTGAGCACACAGGTTGCACCCACTCCTGATGGCAAACGCAGGGTGTTGATAATCTTTTGAGGGCCGGCGTCCGGGGACAGCTTGCTCCTATAACAACAGAGAAGAAAAAATGTTTATAAAAAGAACATCTGCAGGCCTGGGGGATTTAAAACCAGCTGTTCTGTCAGTTTAAATGAAATCTGTAGGATACTACAGTACCTGTCATTAATAAGCAAGCAAAGATGAACCAAAAGATTATCACCTGAAAGAAGATCACTAATATTTCAATATATTTAATCCTTTTTACCAGTCAGATTTTAAAGCAGCAATGGGTTTAATATCATCATTGACTTTGAAGAAAAAACAGAATTTTCTATGAATAGAAAACCTTATTGTTAAAAGCTAAATTATAACACCGGTCAGCATGTTCTGTGGCATTGCTCATGTAATGATTGGCAGCAGTGTCTGCCAGACAACTTTAACAACCTGTCACAGTCTTGAAAACGAGAGTAGGAATGCCAATGTACTGTAGCATCAATCATCTTTATAATCGTTTCATCATTTAATAGCCATTTTAGGTGCAAACATGCACAATAAATTGTATCGTAATAATGTTACAATATCACTTATAATGCTTAGGATGTGCAAACAGTATAATGGATAATTTGATAAATTGTTCAAAAAAGCTTTTTTTTATGGTTCTGAGTCACACCTGTACTGGAGCCGGTCCTCGTTGGCGAAGGGGATGAAGTTTCCTCTAGGCTGGGTGTAGTTATGATACTGAGACGGTGACAGAATGAGCGGAGGCAGATCACCTGCAGATCAAAAACACACTACATAATAGGGTTTCAAATGCAGGGTTCAGCAGGAAGCAAAAGCAGAAGCATAAGAAAGTACCCGTTACCTGTTCTGTTACTTCAACAAATCAATATTTAAGATTAACAGATGTGTGGAGTGCTCTGTTGAACATAATGACTACATTGAGTATATTAAGTGTATTGTAGTTCCTCCATCCTGCTCGGTCTTACCTATCGCAGGCACAGAGAGAGCGACGGTCATTGCCACACAAACGAAGAAGGCTGGCAGTAGAATCTGGGAGAACAGGACCTTGGTGTTCCTCTTGGCACAATGAAACCTCTTGACTATGAGGCCGTGGAATTGGCGAAGTCGCAGCCACCAGCCCTCCAGCTTAAAGCTGCCTTGGCCCTCCAGCACATGGGTCTCAGGGGAGTTTGGCTCCTCCTCATCTGGGTAAAAGATTATAAAAATGAAGGTCCACATCAATGCATAAATAATGCATATTGATATAAGGAGATAATGTATATGCATACTGTATGTATGTGTAATATGTATGTCTGGTGTGGATATGGCGTGATATGGATATGGTGTGAACATGATAATTGAGAATTATATCCGACATGATTAACTTTAACAGACTGCAGCCGACAAGCCCAGGCATGCCTAGCATTAAAGCAGCCTGTGAGGAAACCATGTCAGGAACTGAAACCTTTTACAAATAACTTCTGGTACATGACTTAAATTGAACCCTGATCAATGAAAAACAATCGTTTGGGTTTCATCTATTCGTTCTACGGTCTCTTCCCTCCTCCCTAAAAAAAACATATAGATAGATGAATAAGCTAAGTTTCATTGCCTCTTGTGTGAACGAGTGTGTGCATGATGTGCTACAATAGACTGGTGTACCATCCAACATGTATTCTCACTGTCTCCAGTGTTACTGGTAAAGACTCTGTATTCTCCAGGATGAAGAGGTACACAGCTTGCTAGAAAACTGGATAGCTAGTTCACAGATTAAGTGATTAGTGGATAGATTAAAGGAAATCCAGTCATTATTTCTATGTTAATCCACTCTGTCCGTAGTGAATTACTGCAGCCACAGCAGACAAACAGTAGGTCTTGACAATTTCCAAAATCCTCATATTGTGTATAGCCCTGTTGACTCAGTCCTATTAGTTAAATCTTTAGCCAATCTTGGCCCACTGTTAACCTGCATAAACTATTAGTATAATATTATTATTATAATGTTCCTACCTCTAAGACTGGCTGAGTCCGGTTCCTGGGGACTATTAAACAGTGGGTAGTATTCACCGTAGAAGTCAGAGTAAGGTCCTCCCTCGTCACCTCTCACTGAGCCCACAGAGGAGTTTGAATGCAACGAGGCCTGACTGGAGCTCAGCCTTGAGCTCATCACCATGTTGCTCATCTCCACTTCAGGCCGGGTCACGGCACCAAGCGGAGCTCCATCACACTGCTGCGCTGCCAAAAGGGAAGAAGGCTTTCCCACTGATGCCCCGCCTGGGGAGCTCTTAATGTCTGTAAGAAAAAGAAAGAAAAAGAAAGAGACAAGAAGAGTATGTGTATGAAGGCAGGACAACTTTTAGGATCTTACAGCTTATAGACTTAAGAGACACAATGGTGGTGATTTGGTTTCCTTCCATATAAATTGTTGCCTGCTCTTTTTCCAGTCTTCAGCTTCTTAAATAGCTTCAGATTCCAGTTCATGGCTGAAAGGAGTGAAACCTAATGTGGTCAACCACCTCAAGGTTAGATGTGCTGTGTATTCAGAGATGCTTTTCTGCTCACCACAGTTATAAAGAGTGCTTATTACAATTACTCTAATAAAGCTCTTCCTGACAGCTCAAACCAGTTTGGCCATTCTCCTCTGACCTTCATTTTTTGCAGCATTCTCTGTAAACACTTAGGAATGTTGCACCCTGGTGATCAACATTTTCTGAAATTCTCAATTTCACCTATTTGGTTCCAACAGTCATATCAAGATCAGTCACTGAAATCACATTTCTCTCCATTTTGACATTTGATAAAAAATAAACCTGAATCTCATATTCTTGATATGTGTGACTTTATGTACTGCGCTGCTATTGGTAGATCAGATACCTAGCATGAATGTGCACATGTATGGGTGTTCCTATTAAAGTGGCAAATGAGATCTTAGTACCTGCGTCACTGTTCTCAAGTGACAGATCATCCTCTGAGACTTTTAAAAAGACCTCCTCCAGCGTGGTGTCCATCACACCAAAGCTAGTGAGAGCCAGACTGTCCAAACTCTGTTCCAGAGCCTGGAAGAAGGATAATTCACTGTTAATTCAGTGGTGGCTGAGTACAGATCATATACCGAACATTAAAACTATATTCTTTATAAGGTCTTTTGGAAATGATTAGTGATCTGGGTGTGTTTACCTGAAACAGCCTCTCGAAGCTGCCCTTCCTGACAGCCTCAGATGGCAGGATGTAGGACAGCTCGGTGTTGGAGTCAGACACCAGCAGGCACGAGGCTACAAACTGTCGAATAAACTGAGTGACTCTGGGTTCTGAACACAGGGACAGGGATGATGGGGGCAAACCCGACTGATCTGTGAAAACAAGGTGAAATTAAGAAATAGCAAAGAATATACATTTACCTGCTAGTTGATTGTGATTAGTCTTGTGCGTTCCTTAACACAAGACTAATACATGTCTAATACACTCCCACCACACACACATACAGTACTCTGTATATAAGCCCAGTATATAAGTATACTTATACAATATATACCTATTTAGTAAGAGCATCTTATAAACTGTCAATGTAGTGTACAGTTCACACACAAAGACTCACACACAACTCTCACCTGTAGGATTGGAGTCACTTTGCTTCTTCACAAGTGTGAGCTTATATCCGTCTCCGTAGGTGCTCTTAAGGAAGAGAGGTGAGCCGCAGCACTTGAGCTTCCCGTGGGAGATGATGGCGATGCGATCACCTAGAAGGTCAGCCTCGTCCATGTGGTGTGTGGAGAGGAGGATGGTCCGGCCTGCTCACATACACACAAACACACACATGCACACACACACACACACACACAGACTCTGTGGGTTAGATAAACCCTTACACACACAATTAGATAAAGCCATATACTGTACAAACCAAACCCTTACACATACACAAAAACACCCACACACACCACCCCAGCACCCACACACACTTCCTATCATAACACAACCCCATTGTTTTTTTCACTACCTATGACATTCTGCGGGTTTAAGATTTTACTAAAGTTTAAAAACAACACATTTTTATATGAGTATCGGATCAATCCAGATCGATATCGGGTTCATGTCTGATATGTCTGTTTAATAAATATGGAAGTGAGAAATAGTTCAGTCCATCTTTCTGTGTTCACTTCCTTTGCATTTCTCATATCAATAAAGCTGTCTTTGCCTGTTTTATATCCAGTCAAGCTGACGGTGCTTATGTGGTTATACACAATGCCTGAGAACTGCTCATTAAAATAGCTATAATATACACCTGTCACATTTCCTCCATGTCTTAATTGCAGCTTCCACCTGTGCACTAATTCTGCACCTGGCATCAGGAAGATCTCTACAAAAGCATGTGTACATCTTCATAAATTTGAATAACTGAGCTAAAAAGTGAAGGTCAGTGTGAAAACCAGTGCTTAATACTATGTGGAATTACAGCAGTACTCATTCTAACCTTGTTTATATTTAAGGATGAGATCCCATATGGCACGGCGGGCGTAGGGGTCGACCCCAGCTGTAGGCTCATCCAGAATCACAGCCCGAGAACCGCCCACAAATGCTATAGCTACCGACAGCTTCCTCTTCATGCCTCCTGAAAGCGTCTGCACCAGGCAGTGGCGTTTATTAGACAACTCCAGATCCTCAATCATCCTGTATGTGGAAGACAGGAAATAATCATAAACATCAGTGATGCAACACCGATATTAAGCGGCGAGACAAAGAAACTGTCATGATCTCATCCTCCCTACTTTGCACTAAGGTTCCCATGGCAACAGCAGCAGGTGCTCTTGTTTTTTTTTTTGGGTTTTTTTTCAAGACTTTGCCTTTTTCCTGTCATTGGTTTATTTCTTTATTAAATATATCTGTTTCTAGGTACCATTCAGTAGTTTCTGTCTATTTGATACATCCCTCTTTCAAATTATTTCCCTAGTTACAGATGTTCCATGCATCCATAATAAAGGGCTTTGAGATGCATAGAGCCTAAAGCACAAGGCAGGGGACAACCTGGACAGGGTGTCCACAGTCAGACTTTATGAAGACTTTAGAGATGCCAGTCAGCCTAGAACATGTCTTTGAAATGGAGGAGAAAACAGAAGGAACCAGAGGAGAACATGCAAATGTCAAGAATCAAATCCCCTACCCCAGAGTTGTTTGCCAACCAGCAAGCATAAAATGTTCATTATATACACAGAATTTTGGAACAAAGACTGTAAATATATGTATATCACATCTTACCAAATTTCCATGTGTAAAAACATATGACTTGAACTAATATTTTACATACTATACAATCTATAACCAGACAATTTCCTTAAAAGTCTACTTAAAATATTCCCTTAAAAATTGGAATCAGGAATTCAGGTATTATTACAGATGAATTTGGAATTTGTTCATATATGTTAATTATTAGGGGGGGCACGGTGGCTTAGTGGTTAGCACGTTTGCCTCACACCTCCAGGGTTCGATTCCTCCACCTTGTGTGTGTGGAGTTTGCACGTTCTCCCCGTGCCTCGGGGGTTTCCTCCGGGTACTCCGGTTTCCTCCCCTGGTCCAAAGACATGCATGGTAGGTTGATTGGCATCTCTGGAAAATTGTCCGTAGTGTGTGAGTGTGTGAGTGAATGAGAGTGTGTGTGCCCAGGGTGTATCCTGCCTTGATGCCCGATGACACCTGAGATAGGCACAGGCTCCCCGTGACCCGAGAGGTTCGGATAAGCGGTAGAAAATGAATGAATGAATGAATGTTAATTATTACAAGATAGCATTGTAGCCACTGATATGCTAGCTAGTTAGTAACATTGTTAATATTATTAGAAAATTGTAATAGTTAGGAAAATGACCAAGGGGTGCTCACTTATCCATCTCTTTTCGTATGTCCTCTTCAGCCATGCCCTTCAGGCGTGAGTAGAACCACAGGTGCTCCTCAACAGTCAGCTTATCAAAGAGGACGTTGTGCTGCGGGCACATGCCCAGGTTCTGCCGGATACGCTCCATCTCTGTGCGAATGTCGTGGCCGTATATCGTTGCTGAGCCCGAGGTGGGAGGGAACAGCCCGGTAAGGATTGACCTGGTGATCAAACATGCAGCAGTGACAGTTTAGTGGATCCTCAAAGGTTCCTGGTTTGAGCTTCCGGAAGCCTGAGAGTTACTCCAAAAAGAGATAAATGAAACCCTATTTGTCATTCTAGTCTCTGCTTTCATTAATAGACATTAATGTCTGAATCATCTTCTGGCAAATTCTGTAAACTTTAGCTACTACATTGCCATATACAGTAGTAGGAAAATATCTACCAAATCTTTCATCAAATTGTTCATCATTCCTGTATAAAGCAATCCCATTTGATTTGATTGTGCTTTTTTGCAAGAACCGATTGATTATCAAGGATTTCTTTCTTCCTAGGAAGTCCAGAATGCTTAAAAGGTGAAATATTTACTTTCTATATTCTATATAATGAGTATATTTTGATGACTACGTGCAATTACTAGCTTGCTGATTAACTTTGATCCCCTCAAATTATCTAGATCCAGATAATCTATTATAGTTTCCATTTATCTATTAAATGCTCCTTCTTTAGACTTCCTAAGAGAGCTATTAAAGCACAATCAATAGCTATTGAGGTAGAATCCATTTTTTAAAGTCTTTTTTCAAACAAAACCCATACAATTTGCTTTCACCATGTTCTCAACAACTTGACATTGTGTCATAACCTAAAATGCTGCCAGCAGATCAATTTAGTAATCTTGTGCTTATCAGACAAAAGTCTGATCTGTAATGAGCACCTAACTCTAAAAAGAAATAAAAGTCTCTCTCATTTTCAGTCTAAAAGACCAGAAGCTCACAGGATAGTGATGCAGATGGCCATGATGCACACACAGTTTAACACAGACCCACACACACATTTCGCTTTCTCACATTGTTGTGGTCTTGCCGGCTCCGTTGTGTCCCAGGAAGGAGACCACCTGGTTTTCATGCAGATTTAAACTCAACTTGTTGAGAGCCAGCTTGCTGCCCGTCTTGTAAACTTTAGTGAGTTTGTCTATGCACACCACCAGAGGTAAGTGACTGGGTTCCTCTTCTATGCCACGGGTTTCCTCTGTGGGCATCAGACAGATATAAAACTCAGACTCGAGAACAAAATCTTGAATGTTTAAAGGTTGTCTATCAGGTGCAACAATGTAATCTGAAATGAGCAACTACAGCAGTACCTGAGCGTCTATGCTCCATGGCACAAGCTTGATCCTCCTCCATCACGCTGAGCCTGGCGTTGCTGCCCCATGGCCAATCCCAAGTCTCAATCCGCCCACTGCCTAACCAATAGGACTTCTGCAGGGGGAAGTACCATGGGCGAGGAAGACCATACATTCCTGCAGGATGAGAAGAGTATTATAGCAAATAAGACAGACCTAGAATACATCTCAGAAAGAACAGAGACCAGTGAATGGCAAGGATGTTTAGGGGAAAGGGGTGAAACCAGCAAGTGGGAGGTCAACAATTTCAAGGAGTAGTAACAGTAAAAACAAGACTGAGATAAAATACTTTCATCTGTGCAATACAGGCGTCAGTCATTACAGTCATGCCTAAAGCACTGGGACAAGTGACTGTTTAGCACCTAGGAGATTCTAGAAACAAATACCAGCAGTGCCTTCATCAGGGCACTAATTAATCCTAAGGATGGCTCATTTGTTTTTTAACAATTTGACTTCAGGGGGGCACGGTGGCTTAGTGGTTAGCACGTTCGCCTCACACCTCCAGGGTTGGGGGTTCGATTCCCGCCTCCGCCTTGTGTGTGTGGAGTTTGCATGTTCTCCCCGTGCCTCAGGGGTTTCCTCTGGGTACTCCGGTTTCCTCCACCGGCCCAAAGACATGCATGGTAGGTTGATTGGCATCTCTGGAAAAATTGTCCGTAGTGTGTGAGTGTGTGAGTGAATGAGAGTGTGTGTGTGTGCCCTGTGATGGGTTGGCACTCTGTCCAGGGTGTATCCTGCCTTGATGCCCAAAGACGCCTGAGATAGGCACAGGCTCCCCGTGACCCGAGAAGTTTGGATAAGCGGTAGAAAACGAATGAATGAATGTATGAATTTGACTTCAAGGTTTAATAACATCAATCTATCTATCTATCTATCTATCTATCTATCTATCTATCTATCTATCTATCTATCTATCTATCTATCAGAACGCTTAGGTTATTTTACATGCTAAAAAAAATTGCATAAGCAGACAGAAGTTGGATTTCAAAATAGAATCTAATGGAAACCATAGGATGATGTGATATTAGAGCTTCCACACTTATTTGCCATATTAAAATTAATTCTTTTAAACCTCTAAGCGTAGAGAGCCAGATAACCAGACACTAAATTCCTTAAACATTCTCAAAGGTTCCTGGACCTGTTAAATATTGTCTTGGATTTGTCTTAACACTCACAATATGCACCACTTTGCAGAGAGATTCTTATTAGAAAAACAACTGTATTCAGATGTAGCAAAAAAAAAATCTTTGCTCAATAATAGCGGTGTTGAGGTTTACCTGGATGCACAGCCTCGATGTACCAGGTGAGCACGCCGTACACAGTTGTGTCAATAATCAGCATGACTATAGACAATAGCAGGTTAAAATCATCACCCTCTACCGGTGACTGGTTGATGGTGCGCCACTGGATGCCCACACCGGCCACCTCGTACAAAGCAAAGTACTTTGAGCCGAGTCCAAAAGCAGTGGTGGACATCAGAGACTGCAGGAAGAGAGGAAGTCACATAAGAATACAGGGACAGATGGATACTAGATTCTACTGCCAGATTAAAAAGCCATTTCATTCTACAACACTGTATGTTAGAGTTGAGCGTGTTGTTCGAGGACTTTTCATACCGCAATACACTTCTCAAAGGCCGTGATCTTGTCATGGGCCACCTCTTCTCTGATGGCCACGTACATGTAGGGAACATAACTCAAGAAATAGATGATCCCGCCGCAAGCTGAGGCCAGTTTGGCTTTGGAGTAGATTACTGACACTAGAAAGCTAGGAGACAGAAAAGAAAACTCTTAACAGGGTTAAGGTTAGGGTTACTACTCCTCCGTATTACCTCCTGGCAGCATGATATCATTAGGAAAAGTATTTTGCATCATTTGTGTTTTGTCAAATTTCATAGATTTGTTTGCAAGTTTGCAAAAGCTAGCTATTTCAAAGCAGCACAGAGATAAAGACTAATATCAGAATCATAACTGCCTCCTCCTTGAACTTGGTCAGCTCCAGCATGATACATTACCAGAACATGATGGTGGCGATGGCGTATACAGTGAGGAAGAGCCAGATGATGAAGGGATCGCTGTGAAGGAGGACTCGGCCATACTTTAATATGGCTGTCAGTGCTGTTACCGATATAGAAAGTTGTACAAAGCCTGTGATGAACCAGGCCACCCAGTGCACAGCATTATTTAATCCCATCATCTTCATCACCTGAAAAGAATCATCATCATCATAATTATCCATCAGAATATCAATAAATAATCTGTCAGTGCTTTTCCACCACATATACAGCGACACACTTGATGGCACATCCAGAAATGTAACTGGCCACATTTGTAGAATTTAGTCCCCTTTTTACTGTGAAAATACCCTCAACTCTTTTCTGGGAAAGCTTTCCACTAAATTTTGGAGCATGGATGAAGGGATTTGTGCTCATTTAGAGGTTCTAAAAGTGTTTGCGTCTCAAGTGTTTGGAGTTGATGTCAAAGATAAAGATGAAGTATTAACAGACAAAAGACTGAACTTTAATATATCATTCATTCATTCATTCATTCATTCATTTTCTACCGCTTATCCGAACTTCTCGGGTCACGGGAAGCCTGTGCCTATCTCAGGCGTCATCGGGCATCAATGCAGGATACACCCTGGACGGAGTGCCAACCTATCACAGGTCACACACGCGCTCTCATTCACTCACACACTCACACACTATGGACAATTTTCCAGAGATGCCAATCAACCTACCATGCATGTCTTTGGACTGGGGGAGGAAACCGGAGTACCCGGAGGAAACCCCCGAGGCACGGGGAGAACATGCAAACTCCACACACACAAGGCGGAGGCGGGAATTGAACCCCCGACCCTGTAGGTGTGAGGCGACCGTGCTAACCACTAAGCCACCACCCCCCTTTAATATACAGTATCATTAATATAATATTCTAATAACATCACAGGTTAGGACACTTTATAATAACAATAACAGAATATATCATTATCTACGGTGATATCCAAATCACATACTTTTGCACTTTTTTATGCTATTTCGTAGTATAAATAGTGTGAGTGGTGTGTGTTCAGACTGAAAATTCCAACAAGAAGAAGTGAATGCCAAGTACCGTGATGATGCACTTATTTAAATGAAAAAAAAACAACATGTGGAACTTTGGCGCACTCAACAAAGAGGGGTTGGGCTACCAGGCTCTCATGCTGGATGAGGGAAAAGATGGTCTTCGGCCCTTCGGTGAAAAGACATCTTGGAAATGTGTAAAATTAGCACATATTGTGTGATTTACTTTCCAAGCTTAAAAATTCACTGTATTCTACTAAAGCTAGCAGCATCACATTACAGCTGACATTGACTTGGAAGATGGTTTATAATACCATCTTCCATTTAAGATAACACACTCTATAAAAAATTCATATACTAGATGGTAGCGCATGGTGTGTAATATGTCATTTGGGAGTAGAAAAATAGCTTTTTCAGGCAAATCAAATCTTTTAACTTCCATCAAATCTGAAAAGATCACACCAAGGTTCAGTCATCCTTTTTGTTACTCAGTCCTTTCTTCTATGGCATTTAAACAGTGTCATTAATAGACAGTGTGTGGGCTGTTGACCTGGAATCACTTAAGCATGCGCAGCAGCATTAGGAATTGTGGTTTTTAACAGTATTTGTGAGCACAGGGCAGGAAGTGGGTATTCTGCGAAACTGTGATGAGACACGTAAACACTTCCTTTCCCTTAACTTTACTCACGAGTCAAATTAATTTTGAAGACTTTTTGGAGTGGGAATAATACCTTAAAAGCGTATTTTACAAATCATCTGAATGTCATAAGAAGATGACATCTTCTGACCTCTTTGAGCCGATGCTCCTTCTCGGCGACTATGTGTTGGATCATCATGGCCACCGAATAAACCCAGGAGATTACCATGCACAAGGGCATCATGTGCTCAATCACAAACAGGAAACTGCAAACATAAGAAGTAGAATTCTCATGAAGGTTGCCATTAAATGTCATAATACCAAATATGTATTTGCTTGAAAAAGCGTCAGGGCCATCGACGCGTTCAACTTCACACTTTCACGTCCCATTTCAGACGCCTTTTTCACAATCACTCTGCTGAGATTACTCTAATGATGACTGAAGCGAGAAAATGCTAAGAAAGATGAAAATGAAGACAGACTCACTCGTCTCTGGTGTAGCAGGGATAGGGGAACATCTGCACGTAATTTCCAGGCTCCACAACATCATGTCCAACAAATGTGTTAATGATCGCTCGCTCCATCATATCTAAGAGAATGCAACACACCAAAGTTATTAGATGTCGACGGAATAAAACAGCCAAAGGAACAAAAATCAACTGTTCAAAAATGAGTTTAAGGCAAATTACATTCTATAATTACTGGAAACTTTACTTGAAACTTTACTTAGAAAAGGTTTCTCAACCTAGATAACCTAGAAATCAAGGATATAAATCTCTGAAACATTTTCTGAAAGAGGAAATATGCTCCAGGCCTCTACACTGAACCTTTAGTAAATGTGTTTAGATTTCATTTCTAATTTTTTTTAATGTTTTCAAAACCAAAAATAAAAGCAATATTGTGCCCACACCCTTAAATCTACATATACAATTATATATGATAAGATTGTATGACAAAATCTATGACAAATAAATTAAAAATCAAAATCTAACAAAAAAAAGAGATGGACAATTAATCTAAATAAAACAGGTTTGAATTTATTAATATATATATATATATATATATATATATATATATATATATATATATATATATATATATATATATATATATATATGGAATATACTGTATTTGCCTCATATGAGTTAAACATGAAAAGTTTTTTTTAAACCTTTTTTAAGCTTTCTGGTTTCCACCACATCACATTCACTATGTGTTTGCTTCTCCTTGCAATGTTGTGCCAAACATCGTTCTTACCAAGCTATATTTTTGTGTTCCTGTATTATGGTGTATGATTATGGATATTCCCGCATTGATCACTGACTGTTGGTGCTTTAACTCACGCTCTGGCTTAGCGCTCATGATTGTATCATGCCTCATTTAACCTCACATTATTGCTCTACTAGCACTGCTCGACTGGTCTGGCCCACCATCTCTCTGGGTAAAATGTAGGTATACATCAAGACTCTTTTCTGTTCTAACACCGAGGTGGTGGAATAAACTTCCCCTAGATGCCCGAACAGCTGAGCCACTGGTCATCTTCAAACGGCAGGTGAAGACCTACCTCTTCCTGAAACACTAAAACTAGCGCTTACTATAAAAAATTTTTTAACAGTGTTTGCTTTATGTGTATATTAAAAATAAAAAACCATGAACAGAATTTTAGGTTGATTGTATCCCAAGTATGTAGCCTAGTGAACGAGTGTTAATGTATTCATTAAAACACCTTTGTATGTCATTCTGGATAAGACCGTCTGACAAATGCCATAAATGTAAATGCTCATTTCTGTAATCATGCCATGTTATAAACCTCTCTGACAAACTGGACATGATTTGAAGGATGGTTTTATATTGTGAGTTAGAACAATGAGTTATGTCCTGGCCCTGTTTTAACCTCACAGCTTGAGAAGACCAAACCATTTTTGTAGATTTTTTTTTTTTTTTTGGTTATTTGTGTGAGATTTGCTGGATTTTAGAAGCTCTTATACACAATAAGAAATATGATGCAGTGTTAAAAGCAGCTGAGGCAACATTTTCCACATGCAAATTCATTGTTGTTCCAAGTTTAACTTAACCAGGTAAGCAGTTTACCAGGAAACACTCCATTCTGAATAAAACAATCTGCAACTCCATGGGCATTACATGAGCAGATGATTTATTGCTCTACTTATGGTTTTATACAGTCCTTTGCTTCAGTACAAATTGCAGAAACAATGTGAAAAGTCTGCAAAAAAAAGATTCATTCTTTTGCCAATAAAATCACCAAGCTTGCGTCTTCATCAGCAACAAAAATAGCATGAGTTAGAAATTTCATATAAAAGGCATTTGCTTGAGATGTCAGGGTATCGTATCATAGTTTAAACGGTTCATGTCTCTACCTTGGATCCACACAAAGCCGTAGAGGAAGTAGAACTTGCCGCCGGTGTTGGGTCCCGGACGCCAGTAAGCACGCCTTATCTCGTTAGTTTTCTCTGTGAAGCTGGAGTTCTGCCTGATCTTATACTGTACATGAGGAGGCAAGGAGCCATCCTTATTGGTCTGGAAAATAACACCTAAAAGACATAAAGTCACACATATAGTCACTGGAACATACTGTTACACTCATAATAATGCAGCTTGTAATACAGTCTCAGGAACAGCAGATTTGAATAAGAAAAGCCTTTCACTCACTGGCAAATACAGAGACATTATCATGGTAGGCTTGGTTCAGAGTGTAGTTTACAATGCTATCCTCATCCGGGAAGCCTTTGAATATATCCACACTCACCTAAAACATAAACCATGAACAATAAAGTAATGCTACCCCATTAAAAACGCTAATAAAAGTGAACGGATAAAACATTCATGGGTGAAGAGATATTTAGAATTATGTAAGTAATAAAACACAACAGTGTGTGCTGTAAAAGTTAAGCAAATCAGTCACAAGATGGTGTGATTCGACTTGATTGATTATTGTCCAGTAACAGCACATCCTGAATGTTTTCTTTCTCTTATAGCTTTGCAATTTTCTATTAATTATGACACAAAGTTTTAATGTGAGGATCATCTAGGAAACAAGTTAGATCCTTGACGGTATTAAGCATTATCTAAGACTTAAGAAGAAGTAGGTTTTGTAAGACCTTTGACATGAACTGGGTCCAGCCGCAGGCGGCATTGTCGATGGTGTCGAGCTGCTCTAGCAGCGTGCTGATGTTTGGAAGGGTGAAATTTTCCTGCATCAGACTTTCTAACAGCTCACTGTCTGAAGCGTTTAGCAGCTCCGGGTGCCTTCGCAGGTCTGAGGTCAACTATGGAGACAAATTACATAATAGCTGTCACACGGAACACAGGGACAGAAGCAGGCTGAGAGGCCACAAGTGCAAGTGGGCTTATACAACTAAAGTAAATCCAAAAGGCAAAGCCAAGTTCACAAGACAGGCTAAAACTGGTGTACACACGCTAAGTCAAAAGACTGAATATCTCTGAATAAAATGTAATAGCCTTGCTAAACAGAGAACAATGGCTTGATACTGTCACGAACAAAGACACAAAATATATACATTGTAATGATACAAATTAGGGTTAAATACTGACATTAATCAAGAACAAAATAAAATCAGGTGAGGTCAATCATGAAGCATAACAGGAAACAGGCAATAAGAAGCCAGGGACAAAGACAAGACATGAATGAAAACAAAAGCCCATGGATACATAAACAAAAAATATATATACAGAACTCATGTGGCTGCAGGCTGCTGCGCAGCTCGGCTCGCAGTGCCAGAAGGAGAGTGAGACAATAGTATAATAATTAATATAGTAAATCAAACCAAAGATATCTTAGTAGAATGGTTTCTAATGATTAACATGCTAGTCCTGCAGCCAGCTAATCTGGAACTGCTTTATTCATTACAATAACAAAATGCTGTTTTTCTGGAACCTTGATTCAAAGGCCATGAAGTTCTTGTTCTCCTTTGGCTGCCCCCTGTTCAGGGTTACCACAGCAAATCATCTAATCTGCATATTTGATTTTGGCACAAGTTTTACAATCAGATACCCTTCCTCATGCAATCCTCCCATTTTATCCAGGCTTGGGCCCAACACTGAGAGTTTACCCCTCAGTGGCTGGCTTTGGTTTCTGACCGGGAATTGAACATGGCACTGAAAACATGCTTTTCTGCTGCTGGGCTACCAGGGACACAACTGAAGCAGAGCAAGTAATTTGCATTAAAACAAAATTTGCTAAATCACTGTATTCAAAACTTGGCTTGAAAATGATTCAAGCACCAGTGCTACCAACGTTATGAGAAAACTATGACTAATTAACTGACTTTGATGGGTAAGATATGCTTTCCAAAAGCTTGTAAAATCCTGCAGGGTCATTATTTTTAGGCCTTTTGTTAAGACCAACATCTCATGGTTCATCTTAAAAAACTGTGGAAATGGGACTGGTTCTTAAATAGGTTTGCTCGTTCCACAGGGCATCCAGGCTTTCCTAGCCAATCTGGACACATTTTCTATTGATTAATTAGCAGTGTTCAATTGAATTTGTCAAGACAAAAGTTTGTATCTGGAAAATGGTATAATATGCTTTAGATACTTTAGCTTCGTTGACAGTGTATTACCTGTTGCAGCCATGCCAAGTGATTGTGCAGTTTGCCCTCCTCCAAGAAAGGTCTGAGCTCAGCCGAAATGTTTAGCCATACTTTGGCATAATGAGTCACATTGCCCACAAACGCAAATGTCTCATTGGCCTAGAGAACAAGAGTCGAACACCTGAATCATCACAATGTCCATCATTCAGACAATAATAAAAAAGAAACCTGGTTGACACAGGCTAAATATCTTTAAACATAAGCAAAAGGGCAAGATGACACAGTCATCCTCATAACTGTGAGATTTACTTGCCTTTTGAATGACCTGATCCACCTGTGAGCCAATGGGAGAGTAGAGGATCTTGGGATTTGTAGTCATAAGGTGAACGAGTAGCCCTAAATTCCTCTGCTCTTTGCTGGTAAAGCCAAGAGAGCTCATGTTACCTTGCTTCAAAGCTTCTGGCTCAATAATCCTGGTGAATAACAGTGGATTTGGTGACTTCAGAAATGGCTCTGCAAGTAAAGATGATCAAATAGCCACACTAACAGAAACAAACCTGTTATTTCCACACAGAATTGGCTGCAGCCCAGCCCATAGCTGCACAAAAGCAGAGAACTGGGAGTGAGGATTATCTGCCTGAGTGTCCTTCCCCTCAGCAAGGTTTTCAGTGATGTTGGTACCCCAAGTGGTAGTGTTGGAGCTCCAGCTGGCATTATTAGCAGAAAACAAATTCTGGTGTCCTGCACATGCCCCTTTGGGCAGCAACTTTGCCAGGCCTGAGAGCAGATCCACATCTTTAAGCAGTTTCTCTACCTCAGCCAGGTCCTTCAGCAGAGCACCCAGGTGGGACTGAAATGGCAGAGCTGAAGCATTGGTCTGTTCCAACTTTAACTGTGGGGATTAAGGAACAGAAGGGTGTTAATTGAGGGAGACATAGGTATAGTATTTTAGAGGTAATAAAGAATAGATAGATACATATATAGATAAGTCGAGTGTATAAATAAGTAGATGTACAGATGGAATTAGAAGTTGATAGAGGTTCCACTGGTGAATGAGTATATAATATAATCGTGTATATTTTGTTTTATCGTAATAATATAACAATATATTTTGTTTATAGTACATACCCTCTGTATATTTTAGTTTATAGTAATAGACATCTGTATATTATGTTCATAGCACATATACAGTATATTCATCTGTATAGTCTATTCATAGAATATATATATATTCATCTGTACATTATAGTCATAGTACATATATGTTCCTTTGTATATCATATTCATAGAACATACATATCTGTAAATTACTGTTTATAGTATTAACCATATATCTTGTTACAGCACATATCCTTCTGTAAATATGTATATCTGTTCATAGTACGCACACAACTGTAAATCACTCCATATTACCACTTACATAACTTATTTAAATCTTGTACAATCTGTATATCCTGCACTTGCCACTTAGACCAAAACTGCCGTTGCCTTATACTGTACATGTGTAATGACAATAAAGTCAAATCTAATCTAATCTAATCTAATCTAATCTAATGTGGTTGAATTAATAAACATATGGATAAATAAATGAATGAATGACAGTTATGGAAATTGAATCATATAGATGGGTGAGTAAGTGGATGGGTAAATAAACAGACACTGTACAGTATATGAATCAGTTGATTAATGGATGAATGAAAGAATGAATGAATGATTGAATGAATATTGAGATGGGTAGGTGTAAATATTGGATGAACAGTTTGTTGGATGGATGTATTAATAGATTGATGGGTAGAGAGAAACCCAGATTGACAAAAAAATGAGTTGGAGAAACTGATATAAATAAACAGATGTACTGGTTTCATGAATTGATGGATCAATTGATGAATGGATGGAAGAATGTATAGATAGATAGATGGATGGATAAACAAAAGATAAGACATCCATTTGCCATTGGAAATGTGTTTTTTGTACCTTCTCACTGATTCTCTCTGTGTCAATCTGGTCCTTCAGCTCTTGGCTGATCTGTGCAAAGCGCTCCGCTTTCTGCTTCACCTCTCCTTCACACATATTCGCCTGATAGGCTCGTAACAGTGACTGCTGCTTTTCTGGGACTGATAGTATCGTGTTGAGCTCACTGTCTCTTCCCTCCCCACATGTAAGTGCCTCCAGCACTCCACCAGTCAGCAGAATTCCCTGGAAAAAAAAAGTTGATGACAGATATTTGGCACGAACAGATATGGTTAAAGTGGAATCAAAGGCAGAATCCAAAAAGTGAGTGGCAACGACCCAACTAATGAGCAACTGGTTTGTCAAGACTGTTAGTGTGATAAAATAGTGAAAACAATGTTATTTGCTGATGCAAATTTTTAAATCATGAGAGTTTAGCTAATTAAATTATTGACTTGCTGGTAAATTTGAAGAAAAATAAACCCCACAGTCCCAGGACAGGTACAAGAGCAAAATGTAGACAACTAGTATGAAACACATTTCAATTCACACAGATATGACCAAGGCTCATATCTGTGTGAATTGAAATAAGAGTGCAACTTTAATACAACCAAACCAGGTGCATGACTGACCTCCATCTCTTGCAGTCCCTGTGGATCAAGTTTGTTCGCATCCCCTCCTCCTCCAGCGATGCCAAGGGCCTGAGAGAGCAGCTGGAAAAGAGCGTGCTGATCAGCTGCTTTAGTTGGGTCTCTCAGCGCTTTGTGAAGCAAACCCCCTTCCAAACTTCTCCAGCCTCCCAGCAGCTGCTCCTGGAGTCACACACCAAGGTTTAGTGCCATTGGAAGGAGTAGATTTGTTCATTTGAGAAGTGTAAAGTTCTTCCGATCCATGTCAACCATCCATAAGCCGATTTTGATTCTGAAGTATGAATCTGATTCATTTACATCTGTATTCATGAGGCATTTTCTTCACCAATGGAGTGTGCTAGTCTAGTGGTTTAGTGTGTGTGTGTATGTGTGTCTGTGGTGTGTGTGTGTGTATCCCAAAATACCTCCAGTTGTAAGACTTTCTCTCCAGTGCTGCGAGCACCACGGTGACCTTCAGGCCAGCCTCCACCGCCTGCACTTGCTTTGGGATATGTGCCAAAAATTAGGTTATATACCTGTGTCAAACACACACACACAATGTAATCTCAGCCTCCTTTTATTGGATGTTAAGATTTTCTTTAATACTTTTCTGGCCACAACCTACAGAATGTTACAATTCGATTGGCTTTCTGAACGTCTATGTGCTCGTTTTCAGCAGAAAAACAAACAATTATAACCAACACAAAACAATTTGTGTTGTGTCAGAGCCTAGACTAGTTGTCTACAGGCTACACTAGAGCTATTGGTCTATGCTTGATCGTCTGCCATGTCAGTTAAAATACTTTGTGTGTAGTCCATCTACATGTTTGGCTTGTGACACTACACTGTTAATGACAGTGACAGTTTCACAAAAGGTAAAAAGGTTAAAGGTCCTTTAGGTTAAATGTAAAGACACAGTGACTACACATGTATAGACAGCTCCAGAACTATTGGCACCCTTAATAAAACTGGAGATCTTCTTTGAGAATCTGGCTTCCTTTGCCAAGACAGCCAAGGATCTTTCAGCTAAACAACGTTCCCAAACATATGTTTGAATAACAGAAAAAAAAGGGTTTAATTGGTTCAATGACCACAGAATCAATCCTTTGACATGACCATCCTAGTCTTTTGACATGAACAGCATTGAAAACTGTGAGCTGAGCTGAAAAAGAGGATCCAAAACAGAAGACTGAGTACTCTGGAAAATGTGGAGAAATTTTGTATTGAGTTCAGCTCAGATTCTTTCCTTGGTAAACTTATTAGGCATTATAGAAGAAGACTGTGCTGGCTAAAGAAAATTGCTTACGCTGGCTAAAGAAATGAAATTCAATTTTTACATTTAAAGTGTAATAAGGTGCTAATAATTCTCAAACTGGCTGCTGTCTATACTGTACATACTGGTCTTTTTATACACCTACTCTTCCAGTACATGTATACTATACCAGGTGGTATCTACTGTATACTACTAAGTCATGCATTTGGTGGCATTTTAAATGAAATTCTTGATTATTTAAAATAAGGGCCTAAATTATCACCTTCAGGCTATAAATACACACAAATACTGCCAGCCAAAAAGTTTCAGATTATACAGCAGAGTGAAAAAATGGTCGGTTAAATTTATTGGCTTTAGGTTATTTTTATTCCAGTATGAGTGCGGAGGAGTTGCTTGAATTGTGCTGATGTTACAGCAATGGTGCTCCTTACATTCCCAATATAGCAGCAAGTTAACAGCCTGGCACTTAATAGACAAAGAGCTGAAGTTCACATCATTAGCCTGTGCCATTAAAAACGCTCCCAGTCTGCTGTCAAAACCACAATAAAAACATAACACAAAAGATTCTTAAAGAGAGCAGGTGAGCTGCAGATGGCGTGTCCTGAGAGCTTTAAAGAGAAATGTGTTGAATTGAAGGAGTTACGAACCTCTTTAAGGTTAACTGGGGATGAAAGAAGAAGGCTGGCTGTGTCGTTGGACAGAGAGAGATTTTGGATAAGGAACTGCTGGAAGTGAGAAGGATTCCTTAAGACGCTACCTAAAGTGAAGCCTGGAATCAGATACAGTAGAGTTTCAGATGTCAGCTATGAAGCTCAAGCATAATTAAACACACATATTAAAAGCAGTCATGCTTGTGCTTTAAAAATAATCGTCTTGTAAGTTCTGTTGGTTTAGTTTTAGGCAGCATTTGTTGTGCAAGAATGTGTGTATCTCTAGACCGTGGCTTGTGTTGAAGCTGTTCTCTAAGGGACTCTGAGCTGAGCTGAGACTCTCCAGGTGCTGCTGCAGTGACTCCAGCTCCTCTCCAAGAGTCGGCCCTTCGGACGCGAACAAGTGATTCTGCTCCACAACCTCCCCAATCCGCTCCAACAACTGAGTCACGCTAAAAAAAGGACAAACATGGCTTTGATGAATGAAACCCAGAAAGGGAAACCAGAGAAAAGTTCAAAGTGTGTCTGAGAATAAAAAAAAAATTAAAGAACGACATGGTTAGTTAGAGATCCGTTATAAACCTGTATATCACTATAGTTCTGAACTGCAATCGTAGTGAGAGACTCATTACGCAGGCTCACTGCTTATACACACATGATTACAGGTGCTAATGAGGACTGCTGTTAGGTGCTACAGACCCAGTGGGAGTCTTTAAAGGTGATAGAGAGAGAAAGATGCAACATTACAGCATTAAGCCTTGGACTCACGTGGAGTTTTTATACTGCAGGAAGCCAAATTCGTCTCGCTGGCCATCCGGACACAAGGACTGCATGACTGGAATGATGCCCGCCGAGGTCAAGGGGGCGGCGCTGTAGAAAGCTGATCACGCCGTGCCGAAAAACAGGATAACAGGAACGCCGGGAAATGGATGAGGATGATAGTAGGTCCAGTAGAGGTGGTGATTAGTAGGGTTTAATTGAACAAGATGTGTATGTTGGAAAGGACGAGGAAGGAGTATGAGTAGGTTAGAGATGAGGCATTGCAAATAAGCATGGAGTGGCAGAAAGATGTAGGATAAATAGGGTAGAATGGGTGGAAGGGATGTGAAATGAAATCAAAACCAAACCAAAAAGAAAGAGAGAAGGAACGGTCACAACTCCGATAAACAGTCAGGAGGTCAGGGAAGGTTTCAGATGTCAGGTCAGATTGTATTAAGTAAACTAGATTAAAGACCATTTTACTAAATCTCCCTCACACACACACACACACACACACACACACACACACACACACACACACACACACACACAAACACACACGAATGAGCCATCTTTCACTGAAACACAGAAATACTAATTTTAGTATGTTCCCACACACTACAACCTACATATTAACACATCTATAAAAAGCTCCAGTATACAGTCAGTTTAAAGAGTTAGACTTGTGTCGTATCTACACACAATGGCCAAAGCTTTAAAGTAAATCTTCCATATAAGTCACTCTGTACGCTCCCAGAATCCCAGTTCCCTGCTGTTTTTTCTACTTGGTGTAGATATGAAGCGGATTATTATTGGATTATTAGCTTCTATCTACAACATTGAGCTGATTCACTGTAAATTACATCTCACACACACACACACACACACACACACACACACACACACACACACACAATCTACTGTACCATGGCAGTATAACTGATGTGCTGCGAAAGAGCCATCACATCAAGAGCCATCGCATCTGATGAGAGAGGGCTAACCAATAGGATAGATGGATTCTAAGCAAGGAATAGAACACGATTAAAAGTGCTGTAAAGGGGCTGTGGTAATGAAGGCCTGTTACTACTGTTACTATCCCGAATAACATTTATTTCCTTACGAAAATGAACATTAAAAGTTTTTCCCAAAGTGAATTGACACTTTAAATTTGTTTATATTTGTGGAATTGTGGAATTCTCTTATATTATAGCGTGTGTGTGTATACATACATACATATATATATATATATATATATATATATATATATATATATAGAGAGAGAGAGAGAGAGAGAGAGAGAGAGAGAGAGAGACTCCTAATTACAGAATGGGGCCTATAAGTAGTCTGACGATTTAATGATCCATTATTTAATCAATGGCTCTGAGTAAATTGAGCCATTTCACATTCAGCCTGAGCTGGTCATCTTGGCATCTCCCTCAGGATGTCACCGCAAGACTTTTGGCACTGACAGCGGTGTACAGAAAGTTAAACATAATCTGCTGACTATCCTTTTCTAAAGTGTTTGGATACTGCAGCAGACAGTCTGCGGAGCTGGCATGTACTCCTTTCTCATCCTCTTGCTTTTCCTCCCTCTCTCCATTAATAAGTCGCCTCCTTCCGGCATTCTGGAATCAGACAGCGCGTGCTCACTGTCAGCACCTACCCATGCAGTAAAATCTATCTGTTTACACAAGAGGGTGTCATATTTCTCCTGTTCCAGTGATGGCTGGTCTGCTGAGACACACTGGCTGTCGCACTGTTCAGGTCTAATACACTACTGCCTGACATCTGCTTCCTCTCTGGCCAAAGGATTAATACAGCAAACACGGTCAGAGGAAAAGCCTGATCGCAGGATAAGTCCATTAAACAGGTTAAACAGCAGTGTGTGAGAAGAGATTAAGATTTAAGCTTTAAAGGAGTAGTTTGGCCAAAAAAATTCAATGTTAACAATTTCCCACTTACCCCAGGGTTTGTCAGGAACTGCTTTTTTAAATTTTGCAGTGCCATTTCAAAGACTAATGCAGCAGTACATGTCTGTCTTAATTCATATGGGGTAAAAGGAAAACTCTGTCAGTTTGAATTTTCAAAACCAAACTTTTCCTTTAAGATATTATCTTTGTAAAAGTAGTAGTGTTGGAAATAAGTATTAATGCTGACATGTTATTGTACACAAAGACATCTGCAGACAATAAACCTCGCTGAACCTTTCATTCATTAGCTCATCCGTTCATGAATACATTAATACATTATGTATGAAACTGTAGTGAGTGTGTGCTGATGTCTGCTCAGTGTCCGGTGCTGTAATATGGTCCTTGCTTTCATTAACGTCACACTGACAGAAGAAACAGGATCTGCAGTACATTCCACTCAGGTAAGCGATTCTCACTCAAACACACACACACACACACACACACATACACACACACCGACACAGACATGCACCGCTACACACATTAGAGCCCACACCATGACACACATGAAATTAGCAAACGGAGAGGTTATGCAGCAAAGATGGAATGGCACACAGAAATTTCATAAAATAAGAAACACTGAATAAAAAACAATACTTAGACTTACACACTGGTCCAGCATGCAGTGAATATGTACCATGGAAAAAAGTAAGAAGAATACAGAGAGAAAAAGTGGGAGAGAGCGAGAGAGAGAGAGAGAGAGAGAGAGAGAGAGAGAGAGAGAGAGAGAGAGAGAGAGAGAGAAAGAGAGAGAGAGAAAAGGACAGATGATAGAAAGAAACAAAAAAGACAAAAAAAAATGGTGTTTGATTTTGATCCGCATCAGAAACAAAAAAAGGACACTATGGTGAAATTAATGAGGACGTTCTCTGAGAAACAACACGACTGTTCACTGCGCAGAAGCCCAAACATCTTTGCAATCGACGGTGGATTAGCAAAGTTGCCCCATAATGCTGCGTGGCCACATACAAAAAGACAGTAACATAAATAGCTAATATCCATCCACAGCTAAATTCTACATACAGTATTCATCACAAAATCAGAGATGAGCTTTCTGCAGGATCTACTGTTGCACTCACAGCACCAGCACTGTTACTGACTGCTGTAAGAGGTATACTGGGAGTGTTGGGAGTGATGGGTGCATTATGCTAATGCTTTCTCACCATTTAGTTGCCCTTCCACCTGAGAAGTTCTGCTAGTTATGTGGAAAAAGGAATCGTTCGGTGAAAAAATGGACAACGGGTCATGTTTGATGTTTACTCCTTTTTTTTGGAAACATGTCTTGGCTGATCAATTACATGTGAAGTGGAAAAATTTATATTTCATTTTAAACCACTTTTTTTCTTCTGTTGGATCCATCTTACCTTCTTTCACAGGGATAGCTGGTTTTTTCTGCCTCAGACCCAGCAAAATAAAGAAAAGGACTAGAGGGATGAAGATCTCAAACGCCAGCACCCACTGAAAACACACAAACACACAAAGCAGTGAATATAGCTTGTCAGGCAGCTTTTTGTCTAACCGTGTCTGCATGTTGTAACGTTGTAACTGCGTTAGTGTGGACAGCCTAACAAATCCTATACTGTTAATACAAAGCACATTAAAGGGAATTTCCGTAACCTGAACATGAGACACAGTTAACACCTCAGTGTACTAGCTACGCTAGTAAGCTTTTTGCTTGATAACTTGCTAATATCATGCTAGCACTTATACATGATTCAGACGAAGCAGGATATGAAATGTCTTTATAAGACTTTCTTAATATAATGGTCGAATTAAATGTTCTATTACAACTTTGTGGGGACTCTCATCTATAAAAAAATACTATTTCACATGATGCTTCTACTACCATGTACTAACATGCTTCCATTATTATTATTATTATTATTATTATTATTATTATTATTATTATTATTATTATTATTGATTGTCATATGCACCAGTTTCTTGAGTTTGCACTACAGTGGTGTGAGTGGTTAAACTATAATGGCAAATAGTATAAAATAATATTAACACATTTGCACTTCCAATAGACATTCATAAACAAAACAACATTAGAACTCAAAAAATATCCAAATAAGTATAACTTAAATATATATATAAAAAAAATTGCATTTCAAAAGTTTTGGCAACTCAATAAGCACTCTTTGCAAGCGTATAAAGCAGAAAAGCATCTCAAATCAACACAACACATGAACAACACATCAACAGCAGAAGATCAGATCAGGAGCCACTATTTTCATTTCTGCAGCAACATGCAGATAGTAAGGTCAGATTTGATTTTTAATTCATGAACCCAACCTGTATTGTGGGGATGTGGTAGCCTAAAAGGTTAAGGTCTTCCAATCGGAAGGTTGTGAGTTCGATTCCTATGTCTACCAAGCTGCCACTGCTGGGCCCCTGTGCAAGTCCCTTAACCCTCAATTGCTCAGTTGTATAAAAAAAATGAGATAAAATGTAAGTCGCTGTGGATAAGGGTGTCTGTAAAATGTATTGTGCCTTAACGAAATCTTCACTTTTGCTGCAAATTCCAGGGCGCATTGATATCAAATGAAAGTTGTAAAGCTGCCACATCCTTTCTGAGTATCGTTGCTGACTCTTTAGGACCATAAATGTGCATCCCTTTA
Source organism: Tachysurus fulvidraco (assembly GCF_022655615.1). Lineage (NCBI taxonomy): Eukaryota > Metazoa > Chordata > Actinopteri > Siluriformes > Bagridae > Tachysurus > Tachysurus fulvidraco. The sequence continues at coordinate 6,046,976 of NC_062526.1, forward strand.
TGGGCACATTTTATCTTACAATGGCTATCTCCAGCATGATAATGTGCAACGTCACAAAGCAAAGACTGTCTTTCACTTCTCCAGTGGGATAGGTCATAAATTTATAATTCATCCACTCTGGAACAGCAATTATATTTACTCTGATCAGCCATAAATTCTGAACCACCTGCCTAATATTGTGTAAGCTCCCACTTGTGCCACCAAAACAGCTCTGACTCCTTGAGGCATGGACTTCTGAAGGTGTGCTGTTGTATAATGCTAACCAAAACATTATTCTCAGTTCTATAAGTCCTGTAAGTTGTGAAGTGGAACCTTCAGAGATCAGTCTTGTTTGTCTAGTACATCCCACAGACGCTTGATTGGATTGGGATGTTGGGAATTTGGAGACCAAGTAAACACCCTTTTTGTCATGTTCCTTAAACAATTCTTGAATCATTTTTGCAGTGTGTCAGGCAGCATTTTCCTGGTAAATGGAAACACTGCCATTACCAGAAAGTCATCCAGACATCTGGCAGATTTTTACACTTGCTGACTTTTCTGCTTCCAACACATCAACTTTTTGCGAAATGACTCCTCACTTGCTGCCTAATATATCCCACCCTTTGACATGTACCAATGTTATTCATGTCACCTGTCAGTTGTTTTAATTTTATGACTGACAGTAAATTTTTTGAAAAGAAAAAAATAGGTAAATTAGACAGTGAATCGTTTTGTAGGTCAACTGAGTCAAATCGTTTGAGCCGATAAATCCTCTGGTTGCCACGAAGGTTACCTACTAGACCAGAGAGCCAACGTCTGCTGCCAAATATGCAGTCTTCAGCAGCCAAATGGCCTGAAGCTGTTACACAAAACAGTGTCCTGTTACACAGGCATAGAGGTGGAGGGTGAGCACACACACACACACACACACACACACACACACACACACACACACACACACACACACACACACACCGCAGCAGGTGGCTTATATGAGCGGGTGGGTTGGACAAAGTATGCAAATATATGCTTACGTTGTCAGTGTCGAGAACATGCTCCATTATTACTGCATGCTTTAAAGAGTCAATATAGAGTTTCACATTATAATGCTGAACAGATGCTTTTCATGAGCTTTAGTGTAACAGGGTAACAGTGACACTTAAAGGAATAATCTACCCTGAAAACAGATCTAAACCTTTTTTTTTTTATCAGAGGCCAAGAAATAGAATTTGATTTACATCTTTTTTGTTGTGTCTGTGTTGAGCATGGAATGTCTTTATCATGTCTCACTCGCTGGGCTTTAAGAATTTGGGATTTAGTAGCGCAGTGGTTAAGGTATTAGGCTACTGATGGGAAGGTCATGGGTTTGAACCCCAGGTCCACCAAGCTGCCACTGCTGGGCCCCCCAAGCAAGGCCCTTAACGCTCAGTGTAAGTCACTCTGGATAAGGGTGTCTGCTAAATGCCATAAATTTGTAGGTTTTTTTAAGTATTTCTGCTTTACCTAGCCTACTAGGGGTAAATATTACTTTACAGAGAAGCTCTTAAAAAGCAAACCCATTTCTGCTTTCTGAGATGCCCCAAGTGTTTGTTCGTAAGGAAATTTCTGTGTAAGGTTATCAACAAAGAGGAAAACCACAAGTCTCACCCTGAAAGTCAACAGAGTCCCGACTGTTTTTTTTTTCTTTCAACTTGCTGCCTGAAAATAATTCACTTGTTTATACTGATACAAAATGTCTGATAAGTTATAGGAAGACACCAGGGTTGAGTTAAAAAGGGTTAAATATGCTTCAGTCAAAATATTTGGGATGTCCTTAGTGATTCTGGTTGATTTTTCCTTCATGGCTTGTGATGTAATCTCAGTTTTTTCCCACACAACAAAAATAGATACAAAACAAAAATCCATATATCTCAGTGTTGGCTTAGTTTTTTTTTTTTTACACAGAGCTAGGCCTATATTTGTCACTGCAACGTTCTCTCATAGAGGGCGGAGGAGGTGTAGAGATGATGATGATGATAATGATAGCTTTAAGTAAAATTAGGTTGACACTTTGGATAAGCTGCAACTCTGAATCTCAGAAGGAAACACAAAACACCCACATTGCACTTTCGAGCAGGTACTTTTCTAGTTCCGCCAAAAATTCTTGCTGTGCCGCCAAAAAGCTGAGTAGGCCACACAACACCGCTATGTTGTTGATTATTTTCCAATAACAGAACACCCTCAAGTGTTTTCATCTTTATTTTAACTGACACAACACCACAGTTTTATCTACTGCTGTACGTTTTGTGGGAAAAAAAAGAAGAGAAAAATAATCCAAAGAAAATAGAAGTTAGTTTCAAAGCTTTTCCTTTGCTTTTTCTCCATCGCGTCTGTCTCGTCACGCTCATTCCATCATTCCATCTCGGTGTCTCTCAAGGTCATGATAAACAAGAGGCTTTTCTGCATGCTTCCCTCCCAGTACACAAAGACACGTCTGACAAACCACACAAAGCTTCAGTTGTAAGAGCACAAGTAACAAACCGCGAGTAAACACACAAGAAAACGCTTGTGTCTTTTAAAAATTCTTAAAGCTTATTGATTTCAAAGTTGTGGAAAGGGCAAAGAGAAATGTTTCATTTGAATATTACATTTCTCCTGCGTTCGAGTCACTGGGGGTAAAAATGCCTCCTCTGTTTTCCTTCTGCTGAATTTGCATGTCGGAGACTGAGCTTTCATTATTTATAGGTGGGCCAATGCATCTAAGATATACTCTATCTTTTAGGCAGAGAGCAGAGGTAGTGCCCCCCCCCCACACACACACACACACAGTATTGACAAAGATATATTAAAGTTCAAGGCCAAAACCAAGCAAGTCAAACACAGAAGCTGTAAACAAACACAGCTGAGGATCAGATCATGATCCAGAGTCTGAAAGAAAACCATATGAAAAAGATGTATGTATGATTAATATGATGATTAACATGTTCCCAGCTATGTTTAATAAAACTGTATCACTTCAGGGGGGCATGGTGGCTTAGTGGTTAGCACGTTCGCCTCACACCTCCAGGGTTGGGGGTTCGATTCCCGCCTCCGCCTTGTGTGTGTGGAGTTTGCATGTTCTCTCCGTGCCTCAGGGGTTTCCTCCGGGTACTCCGGTTTCCTCCCCCGGTCCAAAGACATGCATGGTAGGTTGATTAACTGTCCGTAGTGTGTAATTGTGTGAGTGAATGAGTGTGTGTGTGCTGCAGCGTCGTCAGGACACGGGGCTTTGAGGTTTCTAGGTATATAACATATAATTTAACTTCAAGAGAAAGAAAAAAAAAGCTGATGATCAGTCAAAATAATCAGTGGCGAAGATGACAAGGAGAAACACTAGACTTTAAGAGATAGGAAAATTATTCCGTTTTCTGGTGAAAGCAGATCTGATTATTTTCTTGTTCTATTATTCTCCTATAACTAGCAGGTTTTATTCCTGACATGGTCTTTTGTATTTTAATTCGTTGTGCGGTTAAACATTCGATAATTCATGATATGAGCGTTTACATGTTTCTCATAGGAAACTGATATCATTGTCAGTACAAAATATCAATATGCTTTAAACATTATCCTGTATACACCAAATACGGTAGGTGTATCAGTATTGTACGACTGCTATCTTTAATAGAACTTTGATTCACACATTTATCAACATATCTTATCTCCATGTTTATAAAAACAGATATTTCCATGAAATATATTTTGATGAAGGTTTGCTGTTTATAGTTACCATGAGCTAACTACTCAAGCTGAAATCAAAATTTTAGCCACTTTTGTGACTCGTGGGATTCGGCAAATTAAATAATTTCTCATTTTCTCCTGCTTCTCCGAACTTCTCGGGTCACGGAGAGCCTGTGCCTATCTCAGGCATCATCGGGCATCAAGGCAGGATACACCCTTGACAGAGTGCCAACCCATCACAGGACACACACACACACACTCATTCACTCACACACTCACACAATTTTCCAGAGATGCCAGTCAACCTACCATGCATGTCTTTGGACCGGGGGAGGAAAACGAAGTACCCAGAGGAAACCCCCGAGGCACGGGGAGAACATGCAAACTCCACACACACAAGGTGGAGGCGGGAATCGAACCCTGACCTTGGAGGTGTGAGGCGAACGTGCTTACCACTAAGCCACCGTGCCCCCCCAAATTAAATAATGATCGAGTTTAATATTAAAAATCCAAATCTGTTAACAACCAGGGAATAATTCAACATTGAAGAGTTTACTGTACAGTGAAATCACCATCTTAAAGGATGTGAATGCTGTCGGAGGAGATGTGAATGCTGTGCAAGGTTCAGTATATGCTCTGGAAGATATAGACTTTTTATAGAATTTTTAAACAACCACCAAAAAAAAAAACAACCTATTGATGTTTTTCTGCTGCTTCCTCCCAGGAAGACCCTAATGGGTGGAAACACTGTAATCCAATAGGAGCATCAACAGGAGCTGAAAATGCCACTTTGCATTCATGATCACATTGTAGCACAGTATATAACCTGAAACTATAAATGAAATCTGAGATTTATCCAGCGCTGTGTGTGTGTGTGTGTGTGTTTGTGATTATAGCTGGTTATCAATGACGTGTGGCTGTGTGTCATGCGCATGCTGTGTTGCAGGTCAGCGGCTCCCAAAGGACTCGGCCTGCATTGAGTTCTTCTTCATCCCGTAAATAACTAGTTAGAGATTTCTCTCAGGGTTTCCCTCGAATTTACACCCCAGCAAACATATATAAATATTAATTTACATAGATAGATAGATAGATAGATAGATAGATAGATAGATAGATAGATAGATAGATAGATAGATAGATAGATAGATAGATAGATAGATAGATAGATAGATAGATATGTGTGTGTGTGTGTGTGTGTGTGTGTGTGTGTGTGTGTGTGTGTGTGTGTGTGTGTGGTATGTAACCTATAAATCCATGACAACAATATAAAGTTAAGTATTACAAGTTATAGACACAATAAATAATAAAACAACATAGAGTTAAATATTCCTCACCCTACCCAAGGGTTTTTTAATGAATGTGAGCAATGGCCTGTTATTCATATTTTTCTCCTGCCATCACAAACTGAGATAACATGAAAAATAACATAAGAATGACATAAGAATAACATAAAACCCACAACCCACTACCTCAGTCAGTCTTTTGGACATCACTTTGGACTATTTGCCCAGCTCACTTCACTTTAACTCCACTGCACACACTTCATTTCATTCATATCAATATTCAATCATGTCATTGCATTCCAGCAGCAAATTTTCCCATTTATTTTACCTTGTACAGCTTCCCCACTTTATTGTACAGCAGATGACATTTTTTTTCTTATTGTTGGATTTTTATTTTTGCTTTCATTTTATTTCAATTCTTTTTTGAACTGTGACTCGATTTTTCTATATTTCATAATGAGGTATACACTTGAATATTTATTCAGTTATGATGATTCATGTAGTCAATCATGCAGCGAAAGCACAATATACTGTATAAACATGCCAAGAGTGTCAGTTAATGTTCACATATCTTAAATGTATGAAACTATTTTATTTTTCTTGAATTAATATTAATATGAAATGAGAGGGGGCACGGTGGCTTAGTGGTTAGCACGTTCGCCTCACACCTCCAGGGTCGGGGGTTCGATTCCCGCCTCCGCCTTGTTTGTGTGGAGTTTGCATGTTCTCCCCGTGCCTCGGGGGTTTCCTCCGGGTACTCCGGTTTCCTCCCCCGGTCCAAAGACATGCATGGTAGGTTGATTGGCGTCTCTGGAAAATTGTCCATAGTGTGTGAGTGTGTGAGTGAATGAGAGTGTGTGTGTGCCCTGCGATGGGTTGGCACTCCGTCCCGGGTGTATCCTGCCTTGATGCCCAAAGAAGCCTGAGATAGACACAGGCTCCCCGTGACCCGAGAAGTTCGGATAAGCGGTATAAATGAATGAATGAATGAATGAATGAATATGAAATGAGTAGGTCAACCAAATTATCCCATTATTTTTGTAATATGTGCTATTTGTGTGTGTAATTCTATTATATGGTCTGATTTAAAGGTTGTCTGATAAAATGTATATTATTGTGTCTTCATAACTTTACACATTTTTTTTTGTGAACTAACATGAACTAAAATGTTCCTACAGCAATTTACAAATAAATTCGTTTGTATCCAGGTTTAAAATTGAGGCGCAACATATTCAGAGGAGAACGCTACACTGTCCTTCATATTAGATACCATCAACAACAGAGAGCCAATTATAGTCCCTTATGGTGTTTTCACATATGCACTGTTTATTTTTATTTGTTTAATTAAGTGCAGTATTAAATTAGGGTTTGATACATTGATTACTATTTTATTGTATTTAGAGACCCAGCTACGTGCGACTGTGCTGTCGTCGGGATTCAAACTCATAATCTTCCTACAACAGTTTGAAACCTGAGACAGTTCTGCATTACTGGATGGCAGTGCCATAGTGCACTATTACGGCAAATCCACAATCTCTTCGCTAAAAAAAAGGAAGCTTTAAAATCTTCTAAAACAGACTTTGATCTCTCTGCTTGGTGCCTCCACCACTTTTAATCAGCAGCAATCACAGCACATCACAGCCCTCGAGACCTTCTGTACAGGAAAGTCATCAAAGCATGAATTACTGGAAAGTCTGAGCTCTGGGGATTCATTTTATCTTCCACCAGAAAATACAGACACAGACATTTTCTCTGCTTCTTTATTCAGCTCCTATATGATTAGAAAGATGATCAGGCACAAAATGGTGATTAGGACGATAAAAAGAAATGTGTAACGATGACACCGTGTCAATGCAAATGGTAGACCAACAGAATAAGACAAAGGTTGTTATAGCTCTCGATATGTCTTGTCTGCGACCTAATCTGTTTGTTCGCTCTCATCTATCTGTCAGTCTCATCAGTCTCAGGTGATTAAAGTATCACTTTCACCACTACTGCGATGAGTTACGCTTCAAATGCAATGTCATGCTCCTGTTTCCGTCACCCAGCAATACACAGAGGTCAAAAATGATGTAAATGTGTAAACGTCACAAATGTTTGCTTTGCCATCTTCCAGTAACATAATGTTGGAAAGGCAACTTTTACAGGAACTCGGGAATCTTTTAATAATATCAGTAAAATCAGTGAACATGAGCGCTAGCTTCCCAAAGGATTACCAGTCACCAATATGCTTAGTAATACAGTTCAGTCAGGACCACTTTGTCAAATGAGGATTTATTAGATGATATGCATACAGTTGATATGCCAACAGCGCATGCATGGACAGAGCGGGGAGAGTAGCAACTAGAAAATAAAATAGACCCCCGTATAACAGCAGAACCATTAATCATGCGTAGTATTAAATATGCTCACTTACATATTTTGAAAAATAAATAAATAAATAAATAGAGAGAGAGAGAGAAAGGGAGAGAGAGAAAAAATTAATATGTGATGAAGTTTTGGGAGTCGGGGTTGGAGGAAGGAGTTTAAATCGCAGCAGCAGCGATGCGCTGGGAAGCGGTTCAATGAATGGGAATTTAAAGGGTCGGATAATATGGATGTCGTAACCTGATTGGTGCGCTGATTATCAGCTGATGCATGCTTGACGACGTGGCCTGCCTGAACTAACGCGATGCTTGATTCTGCATAAAAAAAGCTGATAAGTAGCCAGGTCTACATACAGTACCGTTTTTTAGCTATAATAAACTTAGCATGTCAGACCACCTTGTTACATCCAAGATGGAGACTGGAGTTGGAGATTCAAACGGCTCACCACAGCTTACGAACATGGCAGTACCGGACACACCTTCCCAGTATCCTTCTAATTGTTTTCAATTGTGTTGAATTCATATGTTCTGTTCAGCACTGCACCTATGTTTCAGTTTGTATTTGCAAAGTACTCATTTGGTTCTTTTGTGTCCACGACGTTATCGAGCCTGCCTGTTTTATCTAGACTTAGCCGGCAATGTCCTGATAGCGACTGACCTACGCTTTTTGGTTGGTATTTTTTTCTAAAAAACTGACCTGCATTTGCATCCAGCCTCCAGTGTCTGTTTTAATAACAGCAGTACCATGTTGGAATGATAAATCATTACATCACCAAAAACCTTGAACACTTCACATGATGTATAACGTTAGAGCTTGTTTATCGAAGCCACTGAGCTTAGAGCAGCACTTTCTGAGGGACCAGACCTCATGATTCCTGCTCTTGCAGATTCCCACATGCATTCTTTTCCCAAGCTTGGTGACACATTCTCCGATCATTAGCAGTGTTGTGCAACGGACCCAGAGAGAGTTGGTACACATCGGAGGGCCATCACATTTCAACACTAACTGTGTTTTTTTTCCTTGGTCTGCCGTGTAGAACTCCAGCAATGCTCAGGTGGGATTCAATTAGCAATTATATGAAGAACGATAACCAAGTAAAAACTGAACACAACAAGATCATCATTATTAAGTGTTTATGAGTAAGTAAAATGCTTTGGGCTACCTACATACTGTACAGTCCCTGTTTTCATCATGAAACTGCCGTTATAGTGCATGTACTGTAGAAATATAACTGCAACAGGCGTTTGGATCTACTTGTGTATCTAGAGGGTCTAGAGCCCAGTTATGCAGATGGCAGCATTAGAAAAATGAGTCATCTAACTTAAAGGTTAATTAACCTACGTATTCTTTCAGTGACTAATTCATCTGGCTGTAATGAGTGTGAATAAAGTGTCATTATATGTGAACCTATTATCTATAAAAAGCACATGAAAGCAGGAGTCACAGCTACAGGGCTACTGGGAGCAGACACTGACATGAATATGTTTAAATTTGAATGCCCTTGTGCAGTCACACACGGGATACTGCTTTGCATATATTGAATGGATTTAAGGACGGATGAAAGAACAGATAGATGGTTTGACAGATTGATAAACAGATAGGTAGAGATTGAAGGGTGAAAACAAGTCACTGTCCCAATATCACTGTTTTAAGTTCAACATGATCTCAATAAACCCTTTAAAATTTAAAAGACCACTCGGTAGAAAAATAATCAAGCCACCAGAGTTAAGTGAATTTTCCCAGTTGTGATGTCTCTGTGCCTTAAATCGATGTCTGTCCTGGGTTTATGTCGTGTTGTAATCAATCACATTTATTATAGCATAAAATACATTAGTAGATGAGATTGGAAAATGAAACAATTCCAGTGAAATACAGATTTACTGGCTATGATACTTATCTAATTGTTTTTAGGGGTCGCAAAAGCGGATCATGTGCTTGTTATCTGCCACAGTATTTATTCTATATACCCTACATCAGTGGTCCCCAACACCTGGGCCATGGACCGGTACCGTTAAATTATTTCCATTTTATTTACTGTGGTGTATTTATCTCGGGTTTGTGCGACTTTCCATGGACGAGAGGTTAACCGGGAGCTGAGAGACGTCACCTAAAGCCGCACCAATACCGCGCATGCGCAAAATATCATGATATCGGGCCGGGTTTATGTGACGTCTGGAGCTGAGCGGCTGCACGCGGCAGTGGCGTTGTAGCTTTGGTGGAGAGAAGGTGTGTATCGCTCTTCCCTCTGTTCACCGGTACTTTCTCATGTTTAACAGTGCTTGGTGTACGTGTATATTGTGTTTGCTCAAATTTAACCCACAAATTAGCAAAAATGAGCACGAAACAGACGTCGTTAGAAAGTTAGAAACTCTGCCGGTGTTCTGGATTAAAGTCATGGCGGAATACCCTGAGATTGCCACCACAGCACTTAAATCCCTATTGCCATTTCCGAAATGCTATCTGTGTGAAGCGGGGTTTTCTGCAGTGACTGCAACCAAAACAAAACAATGGAATAAACTGGACATAAGCAACACACTTTGGGTGTCATTGTCTCCTATTACCCCAGATGGAACCGTCTCGTTGCAAAGACACAAGCTCAGGGTTCTCGTTGATTTAGCGTTGTAGTGAGTTAAGAAGGCATGTTTAAATACAACTAAATTAAAATGATTAATTTTAATTTAATTGTATAGCCGCCACCCCACCCCCACCGGGCCGCGGTAAAATGATCAAACATTGACCGGTCCGCAGCGAAAAAAAGGTTGGGGACCACTGCCCTACATGAGGCAACCCACATTTTTCCATGCTCAAGATTGGGACTAGCACTGAAGTTACACTAACTTTGCTGTCTAAGGAACTATTGCATGTCCACACTAAAAATAGCATAACACATTGCAATATAAATGCATAAAGTGCAACTGAAATGTTTCTGAACACTTATGCAAGTTTTCTGCCACAAACAAAAACAATATTTACCAAATGGTAACAACATAGTAAAAAGTTATTCAGCAAATTTCTCACCAAATCGACTAAGAACCTATTAACTTGCCACCAACAGATCCAGTGTTTTATTAAAGGCAACTAGAAATGAAACTCTGTTAAGCCTATTGATAAAAGACTAATAAGTACAAATCAAAAAGGTTTGAACATAATGAACATAAAAAAGCTCTGGCTTTTTTAGTCAATCCACACAAGAGAAAATATTTGTGTAATTTGCCTTAATTACACCAATTATCCTGATTTATTATAGAAAAAGCTGGTTGTTCATGTCGGCTTTACAAGACTGCAAAAAACACTCAGTCATAGAGGGATCTGCAAGAAGCTGTAGGAAGCAGGCTGTCAGTGTCTGTCATGGCGGAAAAGCTTGGATCGTGCTGACGGACACCAGTAACAAGGATGTTGGCGGTGCCTTTCATGGTGGTAACCCTTGGATCATGCTGATGGACACCAGTGGTAAGGTAAGCCTTCAAGATGAAGAGGGAGGCCTTCCAAAACAGATTGTGAACCCAGAAAAAAAGGCTTTCAGGTGGTAAAGATGTGAAACTATTCACCTCCGGAAGGGGAGACATGGCCATACTTAAAATTCTTTGCTTAGAGACCTAGGGCGGTGCTTTTAGAACAGCGGACAAGCTCTTTACTGTTACTCAATATTATGAGGGGTCATGAGACCTGTTAATCCAGTACACTTACCTATATTTTGTGAATTCTGAAAAGGTCTACTGCTGTGTTGGTTCAGTGGCAACACTGTTTTAGTATCTGTACTGGTTTGTGGTAGTGTAGTCAAAGTGCACCAGTGGTATCACCGACAGAATAGGGTCTCTTTTAACTCAGGGAGCAGAAATTAGTTTCCTACACAGAACTCCTGATCTTATCTTACATGAATGGTTGAGAAGCTCAGAAATATATGGGAAGTTTGGAGACGGCTCAGGCCCCTTACAACCCCTGGTATGCTATTACCAGAGCTGTGTCAAGCCCGTTTTACTTGAGGTTGACCAGGGACATGCTGGAGAGATTAGATTCTCATGGTTGATTTGGAACATCTGGTGATTCCCAGGAAGAGTATGGAACTGGTGATAGTGAGGTCAGGTTTGTGTTAGTGATGTCTAAGGTCACGTACAGGATCATCACAAGAATACAGTCTCTTATAACTTATACAGGTGGCAGAAATTAGATTCCTACACAGAACCTCTGAGCTTACTCTACATGTAAGGTTGAGAAGCTTAGAAATTCAGGAGAGTCAAGACATTGCTTGGGGCTCTTTCAAGGATGCCCCCTAAATGAGCTGTATGAAGCAAGTTTGTTGAAAGCCTGGGGTTGATCCAGGACTCATTAGAGAGATTGTACAGTATAACACAGTTAACTTGAACATATTTTGCAACCCCGGAAGAGCTGAAACTGGGTACAGATACTACGACAGTTGCCAGTTGTTTAATATATTCTCAGTAAATAATAAAAGCAGATAGCAGACAAACATGGATGATTAAAAGACAAGAATAAATTATCTAGTGTCACAACAGATGGGAGGTGGGCATCAGTCTTTCTTCTTGTACCAGCCAGCCGTCTTTATTTTACTATGCTGTCAGGACTACAGAAAATCGACATACTCATGCTACCTTTGAGACGTCAAGATAAAATTCCTAAACCAAGACTTGAAGATTTCATTCATTTACAGTCCTCACAATATCCCTAACATCCCTAATATCGTCTCCTCCATTTCCTGTTTTTGCTCTCAGGCCATACCTTCCCTATCCATCATTCCTGTCACAGTGGCCACTTTGCCATTTCACACTCGCACACTCCTCGGAAATATGATAATATGGTGTGTTAAGATCTAATAACACTGATCATATCTCAATAGGAGCTGCCAGTCAGGATGGCGACTGGGCACGGCTGCTCAGCAAGACACGTTCACTGAAGCAGGATTTGGTGAACCTGCATGCAGTAAACACGTTCGCTCGGCTCTCTTCCAGCCTTTTGCACAAACAGACTCTAATTTGAAACAAATCTGATAAGTGACATAAGTGAGGACACAAAACAAACAAGTGCTGATCAGCCAAGAGTCATGAAAAGCACATTGCACACCGAGCAAGAGATCTGCTGCATATCGACATTTACAACATATTGACATCTGCTGCAGACGCCCTATCCAGAGCGACGTACAACAGTGCTATCAAGTCTCTATCGATGAAAACAAACATTGGATCGCAGGGAAAAGTCTAAATAATATAAGGCTCTCTCTCTTACTCTCTTATTAATTTTTAAAGGAAGCTGACAGCCATAGTAGTTATGCTAGACAATGGGCTAATATACAGTATGAGAAACACCTGAACTAATATAAACAAGGGGAAGGAAAGAGAAGCAGCACATGAGAAAGAAGAGAAAAGAGAGGCTTTTTCACGAAGAAACAGGTGGCTGAATAACCATTCCAGTGAAGCAGGTGCAGCACTATAGCAATAACAAGGCAGAATTTGCAGGATAAAGCAAGGAAAACAGCCTCAAGGTGAAGCATCTTTCCACAGTGCAAAACATAGCAAGAGGAAAACCGATTCCGGGTTGTGACCATAAACCTAGTCGCCTGCCAATTCCCACCCGCCAAGCAGCTTAACTACATTCGACCACAGCAGGAAGGTTGAAAGCTAACACGTGCTTCCTCAGGAAACTGCTGCTCATGCTGAGATGCTAACATTTGCACCTTCAAGAAAAGGTCACTAGCTACTGTTTTGACTACACTAAAAAATTGCATGTTGAATTAACACGATTAAAACGTGTGAACCTTGAACTTAATAAAATACACAAATAGTTTCCATACATCCAACATGACTCGAGCGTCGTGAACCAACAACCCTGGTGTTTTATAACTGACACTTTACCATTGCGCTATTCTAGCACACAAAGTGTAGTCTATATTTAATACTATAGTTATAGTTCCCATCAGGGCCGACATCCTTGTGAGATTTCACAAGGTAATTGGTTTACCTTAATACTACGTTGCTGAATGAAAGGCTGAATATACTAAATGTACAATTCTATACATTATCTCAAGGACCTGCTACTAAGAAACTGTGTTCATTCTAATGTTACTGCACGAAATATTGTTTGAACATTCGGTATTCACATACAGTATATGCACTGCTCGGCCGGCGCTGTTTCTGTTACTGTTTATTGTCTTTTGTGTCTTGTAACTTTTTGCCTGCACTGTATATTGTGCTGCACTGTCTTTTGTCCTGCACTGTCTTGTCTGTCTTGTCCTGCACTGTTTGCACCAGGTTGCACAGTTGCACTTTATGTAGCTTAGACTACTTACAAGTCCTTAGCCCTGTTTTTGTGTTATGTAGCACCATGATCCTGGAGAAACGTTGTCTCATTTCGCTATGTACTAAAACAGCTACTGTATATATATATATATGGTCAAAATGACAATAAAAGCTTCTTGACTTGACATGACTTGAATAGACATTAGCCATGTATTCAGTTGACAGAAGCTTACTGACACGCACAAGTGAGTCCAATTCAATCGTTAAACTGAACCATTGAGAGTAAAGGCTTTGTTCAGAGGTCCGAAAACCTTCATATGACAAAATCTTAACCACTTACAGTATGTTCCATTACCTCTACCACTGCAACATGACTGAGATATTGTGTGGGAAAGGGACAAACAGAGAAAGAACAATGATGATGACTGACAGAATCCAGAGACACACACCCTGCTGTTCCGCCTTCACACAGCGAAATCAATTTGTTGCCCGCCTTAGCAGGGACACAAACAAAGCAGGCTTAGTCACTGCCTACTTAATTAGAGAAGGAGCTCAGATGAAGGTCCTGGTAATCAGCTGAAGGAGGCAAAAAGAATAAGCAGACAGAAAGCATAAGATAGCGTTAGACAGTGTAAGCTGTCAGAAACCAAAATGCCAGTGAGACAATTGAAAAGATTGTCAAGAAATATAAGTAGATACGGTATCAGTGAGAGAGAATCAGAGACAGACGGCCACTGGAGAGAGACAGACAGGTATTGGTAAGGAACAGACAGCACAAACTGATAGACATGACACAGAGGACAAAGAGAGACATATGGGTCCCACAGAGACATAGACAGACAACATGGAGAGACAGACTAGCATGAGTGAGACAAGGGCATGGAAAATTTGTGCCACACACTCCTCTGTGTGTGTGTGTGTGTGTGTGTGTGCGTGCGTGAGTGTGTGTGCGTGTGTAGATGTACTGTATGTGCTTGTTATCTGAAGGGTACATGAGCTATACTAAGGAGAAAGTCTTTTAGTCTCCATGTTTCTCTCCCTGGCACTCCTCATTCTTCTTTGCTTTTTCTCTCTCTATTTCTTGTTCATTCACTCTGACCCATTTTCCTGTCATTCACTTCCTCTTGTCTATTGCCTCCCCCCCCCCTCTCTCTCTCTCTTTTTCCATACAGTGACACACATAAGTATTTGCCTCCCTTGAACGTTTCTACATTTTACAGTATGTTGTTACATCCAGGAACTGAAATGAACTTAGCTGTTACGTATTTCGATCTATCTAATATTTGAATATGTAAAACATTCTTTTAAGTAAACAAAAAAGTGGACATTTGTTTGTTTCGGCTACTTGGTAAAATCACTTTTGGCAGCAATTCAGCTCGAAAACGTCTGGAATATGTCTATCAGCTTTGCACATCTGGATCCTGATATTTTTCTCTTTTTTCTTGGCAAAATCGCTCAACTCTGGAGATTGGACCTTGTTCAACAGCAATTTTGAAGTCTTGCCACAAAACCTCAATAAGATTCTTTGACTGAACCGTTCTACTACATTCAATGTCTTGGTTTCGAACCACTTCCATCTATCTTTGCTGGTATTGTTATCCTGTTGTAAATTTATGACTGAATGAAGCAGGTTTTCTTCTAGAATTGGCCTTTATTTGGTTTTAATCTATTTTACCTCCATTTCACTCTAGTACAGTTTCCAAGTCCCTGTTTCCAAGTCCCATCCTCATAACCTAATGCTACCACTGGCATGCAATGGTGTTCTTCATCAAGTGCTACACTTTGTTCCAAGGTCAAATCAGACCAAATGACTTCTACATATTTGCTCAAACACACACACACACACACACACAGACACACACACACACACACAGACACACACACACCAAACACAATCAGACCTTCCGGTGTGTTTAACCTGATCTCACACTCTCTCTTTCCTCTCTCCTTCTCAGCGATGGGAAGATAATCCCTGTCTCAGGGCCAAAGTCAAGGCCATCTAAGAGGACAAGTTTGTGTTCAGGAAGGGAGAAATTGGTCCAACCCTGCATGGCCTGATTTCTCTTTCACACCATGTTTCACACTTAGAAAAAGGTCAAAAGAAAACAAAACACTGCCAAAAAACATCTCACAGAAGTTCCGCTTGTTCAAACATGGGACTTAAACATCTCCTAAGCATCTTGTCTATAAGAATAGGCGGAGATATCTACTCGTAATGACATAAAGCTGGCAATTATCCGGAGACGGTAATCAAAAGGCATCAAAAGACAGAGATCTTTTACTGGCACTAACATTTTGAAATAATTTATAAAAATGTAAATCACATCAACATCCTTAATGTGACCGCTTCTCTGAAGAACAAATCTATTTTATTTATTGCTTATGATTTAAATACATCTGAATTCATCCTGTTCAAGCTTTATTCATAGAATGGATGGCATCCAATCAAGTCAAAATTGAATGTTAATATAAAAGCTGCCTGCTGATATACCTTTATCTGGTTTATTTATGACGTCTGAATACAGATATTGTTAATCATCTTATGTATCCCTAGATTTCACAAGTTTTATGTCCACTTGCCTCCAAAAAGCACCGGCCTTTGCGAATACTTGCCTCGTCAAAGCCAACATCAAATTTTGTTGCGAGGAAATTTAGAAATCTAGTTTTAAACTGATTTTTTTTTTCTGTTTCTATACTTCTGTAAAGCTGCTTTGAGACTAGGTGAAAAGCGCTCTACAAAAAAAACGAACTGAATACACAGCACGATATTTACCTTTGTTCTCAGGTTTAGCTCAAATGTACATAAGAGCAATCTTTTTCATATTACCCAGCCTAAGCTGAAGCTTTTATGACAGTAGTTATGCACAGGCCAGCCAGGGTAAAAGGGGATTTGTACTCTGTTTTTGTTAATAGGAACAGACATCACATCACCACACGAACATCATTAGCCAGGCTGTAATAAATGTAGCTTTTATGGCAATATGGCCATAAAAGTCCAAATACTCAGGAAGCCGATCTAGATTAATCTAACCATTAGCAAAGATGCTATCAAATCACTCTGTAAATGAGGAAGGTTTGCTGAATATTGCTAAAGATCCTGAAGCTGGTTGCCAGGAAAGTGTACAGTTGATATTATACAGTCCTAGTTAATGAATCCTAACGGATGTATCACTACAAACTGCATCATTAAACTTTTCACTGTATCACCATGGGCGTAAATGGGGGGGGGGGGGGGGGGGGGGGGGGGATTGGGTTCCGAGGGTTGTCCGAGGGTTGTCCCCCCATTCGAGGATTCCCCCCCCAAAAAAAATTATTTAAAAAATATCGCACTCTCTATTGTGAAAAATATATGTATGTATACCTAAATAATTGTGTAAGTAGGAAAAAAACCAAATGCAAAAAATGCATTTAGAAACAGTTGAGTTCCCCCTCCCCTTCCTCACAGTGGTTTGACCCACTGCCTGCTTTCCCAGTTCATCTCACCTACTCTGCACACACCAGTCAGGTGTGTGGCTGCGGCTCAGTTAATGTTCAACTCCATTAAGTAGGGGATTTTATTCACTTTAAATAAAGCGATTCTCTTTAATGTAGTTGATGCAGATTCATTCATAAATTAGTTGCGGCAAAAATGCTGATTACCGATGTCATTTTCCATGAATCTGCTATATTAGCGATTAAAATGTTACTTATCTAGTTAACGTTAGCTTGTTTACAATAGCTTGTTGCATAATGCACTGCAACTAACACGCCAAAGCCGTTTTGTTGTTTTTATACATAGAGCAGTTACTGTAAAGTGATTATTTAATAATTGATTTTGTTACAAAATATTACTTATTTTATATATATTTTTCACAATAACAGTCATGTTTATATTTTATTGTATGTTGATGGCGCTTTGTCATTGAACCTGAGAACAACTTTGAAAATAACCATAATGATGCAGTCTCAATAGTAACGATAAATTGAAATTTAAGCCCATGTGTATCACCAATAGAAACCTACTGAAAAACACTATCTGCAGGTTTGATACAAAGATCTCCCGATATGAGTGACTGTCTGGTCTGATGAACAAGAGATAAGAGAAGAGAGGCGGAGATGATCATGATTGGTATCCCATTGCACACAACGCAAACAAAGCCCTGGGCATAAACATGAGTGTGATGGAAGTATTTTATGGCAAGCAATGTAGCCTAAGAGTTCCAGCTAAATTTCTCTCTGAGAATAAAACAAAAAGCTCAGTCTAATGGCTAATTGGTAGGCTGGCACCGCCAAGCATCATCGCCCTAGTGAAATACCCAGGGAAACATTGGCAGTCTTTAGAAGTGCAGGCTTTTTGGCGTTTTTCCCCATGAGAAAGTATCTGCAGGCTGCGTAGCGCAGATTCTGGATGAAGGGATCAATTATTAAGAGCCTCACGCAAAGTGTCATTTATCCTCACCACTTTCTGTCTTCACCTCACATGCTCTCTTCCTTTCAGCAGAAGTTTTACACTGACTGGCTGCAATTAAACTGGCATAGTGCTGGTGTAATAGATGTTTTATTGTGTTAGTGGCAGGACAATAAAGATCTGTTCTCGCTCTCACTCGTTCCCCCCCCCCTCCCTCTGGATCAGGCAGACACGAGCCGGCAGTGACTCGGTCTGGCGTGACGGAGATTGAGCTCACTTTTTGGCAAGCGTCCTTGGATGACCATACTGTATGTGGAGCCTGAAACAACAACATGAGCTTGCTATAGAAAATGACACCTGTTGAATTCTTGTTGATTCACTTTCTATAAGGTTTATAAGCAATGTACTTGTTCTAATAAGTTACTATAGTGACTGTTATCACTAGATTTCAAGAGATGTTTAGTATTTTGCATTTCTGGAAGGAGTTTCTAGTGCCAGCACTTGAGAATCCGTCCAAAGTCAGAGGCGCTGCTGCGAGGTGTGTATCCACAAAAAAGTCTTCAGAAAGTCACATCACCCCAGCACTGAATATTTTCCTAGTACAGCATACAATACATTTTACTTCTTTTTTCTTCTATTTTACTTATTGTGGTATTTACACAAGGCACGAATCCTCCTGTGATAGTTCCTGGTGCCCTGCAGTGTTGGTCTGGTTTCAGACTCTCTTGATTCTATTAAACCCCTGTGCATTTCTGTTCTGTTAACGTCACCACGGCGTGCATAGAGAACATAAAAGAGCAGAATAAAAGATGACTCACCATATTTTTTAGTGCTATTATGCACAGCAGAGTGATGCCAAAGTGAACTCTGACTACATCAATTTTGTTCTTTCCAGTGCAAAAACGTCTACGTTTGGCATTCGAGACTACAGACTACAGAGCTTTCTGGTCCACATGATAGCTCTCACATTACCAATTTTTCATGCAAATCATGCTCTGTTTAGGCTTTATATTACACAAAAATCAAGCCCTTTTAGACTATAGATCAGTCTATATTGTCAAGATTGCTTTAAGATGTTTAATACATACAACATTATGTCAAAGATTAAAATAGTCTAAGACCGAATGTGACAGTGACGATTGACAGTGACAAAATAAAAAGCTCTAAAAACTAATCCACCCAATCAAAGAACTCCCTGGGTGTGGCCTAATATTCAAATTAGCAGGTTTGATTGACAACCCCCTGTCAAGCTAAAAAGAATTAAGGTGTATTTAAAGGTCACGCATGAATAAGCTTCGACTTGAACCACCCAGTTTACACTAAAAGGGGCTTTTTACACCTGGTCACTTCATGTGTTTTCGGTGATCAGATAGCTATCCGATGGTAAAAAGACCAGGTGTAAATGCCCTCCGAAACGATTTCGAGACGGATATAAATCCGATCGCTCAAACCCCTTCAGGAGGTGGTCTGGGACGCATTTCAGATGAAACTGGACAGGTGTAAATGCATGTGGTTGTTTAAGCCACATACGTCAGCACTATTCTCCTCCCAAACGGAAGTATATCACTCGCAGGTGACTTGCGAGTCGCACATCGCACCAGAAACAAATATTTATTTATGTGGCTTAATGTAAATGGAACAGTTTTAACAAATCAGATAGCTATTGGATCAGAGAAACCACATGAAGTGACCAGGTGTAAAAAGGCCCAAACTGTACTGGCTGGACTTCTTGGTTCTAAATGAAAAGGTAATACTGTACAGCAGAACCATTGTGTTGGGACATAAAATTAAATGCAAACTAATATGTTATCATTTTCACTTCCTCATTCTTTTACAACAGTCTCTCAGCTCTGAATCTAGGAAAGCAGAAGTTGTCATTTTTTCCCCTCTAGCTTTATAGTTCTGTCAACATACTGTTTTTACCATTATTAGTTTTTACTTCTCTTTCTCAATTTGCTCTACAGTTCTCTGGTGAGGTCTTTTCCCTCCACTCATATTGTCTTTAGGCAAATTCTTTTATCTTTATCTTCGTTTAACATTAGAGTGGCTCTGGTTGCGTACAATATAAAAAAAAGAAATAGAGCAAATTAGTTCATCTGGTTAAAGTGGTGAGAAATCTAACTTGGCAGCTGGGTCATACAAACACCAGTAATAATATAGTGCAATTGGAAACAAGATTGATATTAATCACATTTTGTTCAGACGTGCTCGTAAACCGGTCTGAAATAATAATGTTTTATGACCAGTGAATTAATTCTGTGCTTTCTGCTTTATTGGAATACTTTGCGTCACGTTGCATAACTTGCTTATCCCCCCATGTGTGCTTAAACTTCTGGCACTTCACCTTCCTCTGTCCTTAAAGATTTGAGCATATTTACTGCATAACTGTGTTCATAGTGTTTAGGAAACTTAAGGCTACACTTCCTTAGCCTATAGCTACATTAGCTAGCCAAAACTTTTTTTGTAAACATCTGACCGTCACACCCGTATGTGCTCCTTCCCTTCTCAAATGTTGGAAATGTTGGAAATGTTTGTATTCTGGAGCAGTATGATTTATCTTCACTGGAAATTAAACTTAAACTTACTTAAGCATGATGAAGCCCCAGGCACAAGCAAGATTCCGGTTTTGCAAAAGTTGGCGTAGAAAAACTTCAGTGTCCTGACCTAAACCCAACTGTACACGTTTGGGAAGAACTGGGTTCGCCTTCTTGTCCAACATCAGAGCTCACAAGCTCACTAATGCTCTAGTGGCTAAATATGCAAATACCCACAGCCGTGCTACAAACTCAAGTAAAAAGTCTTCAGTGAAGAGTTGGGGCTATTAAAACCACAAAAGGCAGACCGACTCCATATTAATGGCCATTGTTTAGGATGTTTGGCAAGCAACAAGGAGGGTCGAGGATGTAGCTCAGTGGTTAACGTGTTGGTTAACTGCTGGTCATGAGCTTGAATCCCATGTCAACCAAGCTGCCACTCCTGGGCCCCTAAGCAAGGTCCTCAGTAACTCAGTAGCTCAGCTGTATAAATGAAATAAATGTAAGTTGCTCTGGATAAAGATGTCTGCCAAATGCCACAAATATAACTGCTTGTGATGGTCAGGTATCCACAGACATTTGTCCATATAATGTATTATTTATTTTGTGAAATTTATTTTATTTTTTTGCCTTTTTTGTTTTTACATAAAGGGGTTGTAACCAAATATGAATCCATCATTCAAATTGAGCAGATAATGTGTTCTAAATGAATACAAATATAGATATAAATAGCTTTATAAGCGATTCATGGATCCCGAGAAGTAAGTGTATGGGCACACACACACTCTCATTCACTCACGCACTCACACACTACAGACAATTTTCCAGAGATGCCAATCAACCTACCATGCATGTCTTTGGACCGGGGGAGGAAACCGGAGTACCCGGAGGAACATTCAAACTCCACACACACAAGGCGGAGGCGGGAATCAAACCCCCAACCCTGGAGGTGTGAGGCGAACGTGCTAACCACTAAGCCACCGTGCCCCCCAGCATGGAGAACAGTGGTAACATAAAATAAATAAATAAATAAAATTTAAAAACCTTGCATGAATACAGATTTGAATATTAGGTGCAGCACATAAATGCAGCTACAGATACAAATAATTCACAAGTGGACTTTCAAACCAGTAAAGAAGATAACAGATGAGAGACTCTTACATATAATCATCTAATTATTACATTAAATACAGTCCTATTTAAAGTAGTTAATGGTTTAAGGATAAACTGATTTATAATCACACTCTCCAATGTCACCCAGATGAGAATGGGTTCCCTTCCCTTTTTTTTTTTGGGTCAGTGGTGGTTCAACTGGTTAAGGTTGTTGATCTGAGGATCGGGGTTCAAGCCCCAGCACAGCCAATCCACTGCTGGGTCCTTGAGCAAGGCCCTTTACCCTCCCTGCTCCAGAGGCGCTGTATCATAGCTGCCCCTGCACTCTGACCCCAACCTACTCAGTTGGGGTATGTGAAGAAAAGAATTCCACTGTGCTGTAATGTATATGTGGCGATAATAAAGGCTTCTATGCCCCCCGTTCCATTCCTTCTGAGTCTGGATCCTTTCAAGGTTTCATCTCAGGGAGGAAATCCTCACCACTATCACCTCTGACTTGCCCATTAGAGATAAATATAAATTGAAATAAAAAAAAAAAAGTTATAATTTTATATCCTGATTTTTTATATTCCTGTACAGCTGTAAAAACTAATCGAATCTATATACTTCTTTTCCTGATAATGTACATGGCATAGCATAAAAATATGGAATATTCATCCTGCCAAACTGTATGAATTGCAATTTGAAACTTCTAGGCAATTTAAATAAGCACTTGAGTTAGAACAAGGTGCAAGATCAAATTTGCCCTTGAGGATGAATAAAGTACTCTCGCCTCTCTGTTCTAGTGAGAAGTCAAAATGGCATATTTTCCAGAATATAAGTTCCTCTTGAATCTAAAATTCACCCAGGAAATCTGTCTGCTTAATGAAAAAAATGTTATAGGTCACCTCTCTGACATAACCTCAGGGCTTCATTAGTTCTAAATTAATTGAACCGGAGTACTTAAAGGAATAGTTAATGATGTCATTGGCCGATAGCCAAACCTAGCTATTTGGATTGAATCTCAACTCAAATAGTCAACCTCAATATTCTTTCACTGTTGAAGTGAAGTGAAGTGAGGTGACGTGAAGTGACATACGGCTAAGTACGGTGACCCATACTTCACCAATTCATTCTCTGCATTTAACCCATTCAAAGTGCACACACACCAGTGAACACAGCATGAACACACAACCTGAGCAGTGGTCAGCCATTTATGCTGCAGCGCCCGAGGAGCAGTTGGGGGGGGGTCGGTGCCTTGCTCAAGGGCACCTCAGTCGTGGCCGGCCCGAATACTCGAACCCACAACCTTAGGGTTAGGAGTCAGACTATCTAACCATTAGGTTAGATATTTAGTATTTGTTTCATACTGATTGAAAATGACCGATAAGTCGATTTCCATTTTGCCAGCGTAACGGAACACCAGATTACTGAAAAAAAAAAGGTTGATGGCTTCATAGACATGCTGAAATGGATAAGTTTGCAGCTCTTGCTTTGAGAAATAAAGTTCAGGCTTGTATCGGTGAGTGTGTGGACTCTGTATCTACACTTCAGTAGAGGGGAAAAAGTTATTCATTGCTGCCCCAGCAGGAAAAAAAAAGAATAATTAAAATGAAGGAGGCATGAAATTAAAATGTACAGTATTTAAGCAGTGTGATGGGTACCTAATTGATTTTTTCAGCAAGTTAAATGTCAGGCTGGTAGTGTATTAATAATACAGTCGTCCCCTGTGAACAAATAAGATATTATTAGTGATGAAGACGGGCACTTCGTTCGGGGTGTATTCCCGGCTCGTGTGGTGTTCCTGGGATCGACTAGAGATCCACAGCCACCAGAATAAAGTGCTTGTTGAAGATGAACGGACGCCTTAGTGTCGAGACGACTGTGTATATACTGTAGTAAGGAAACTTCAACTTCAGTTTGAACTGATTACAGAAAATGTCTTTAAACTTTAAGAGCAGATTATTTAATGTTGAATGTAAACGTAAAATTGATCAATTAGACATTTTCAGACAGTATAAAGAACTGAATTATTTTAAGTCTGATATAGGGCTCTGTTGGCTTTCAGTGTAAGATGTTTATTTTTCCCTATGTTGGATAAAATTACACAGGATTTTAATAGTTAAAGATAAACACCTTCAAATTATATATTCTTATCAACAAGTACATGGGGCATCTCAAAAAGCAGAAATAGGATTGATATCACCGTTTAATTTGAAGACAAACATTTACGTGGGGAAAAAAATGAAACACTTTTGGTTTACTGGAACTTGGTGAGAAAATATTACCTTTAAAAAATGCAAATACTTTATTATTGAGTGTCCACTTTCGTATGAGCCATTGTGGAGTTTGACATGATAAAGTAATTCAATGCTGAACATGGTTCTATATATATAAAAAAAAAAAGCTTAAAATCCATATTTCTGGCCTCTGGGAAAAAGAGTTAAAGGTTAAGCAATAATACGTTTTATCACAATTCTGTCATGTTAGCTGTCCTTTTGTAAGCACTGAGTTTTAAGTAGGTAAACCCTCTGGCATTGTATTAAACACCCTGCTGTTGCTCTTCTGAACACTTTGCCAACTCTTTAGGCCTCAAAGATCCTAATAGATCGATAATTGTATAATTCACACATTCAACACATAATTCCAGAACAAAGTCACAGTTAATGTGCTGAAACCTTTCTCTCGTATTTAACAGGTGGCTCACACAGCGGGACTGTGAGATGAGCCGTTCATGCACACAAACAGCAACCTCAGCCCACACGATAGAATTGATATTCCATCACGACTCACGCAAACACACAGAAAACAATCGATACAAATCCTCGCTTTGGCTGTTTGATGAACTGCACGCCATTTCGTCTGCTGTCATCTGCGATGCACACAGTGATAGACGGTGAGGGGATGGAAGGGGAACTAAGAGAGTGGAACTGCAACGTAAGTCTGTTAACTGTTTGGTTGCTTTTAGGAGCGTAAGGCATTATGAGACTTTCCTTCGGACGATTATAGTCATTAAGAGCACGCACATCTCAGATCCTATTCAATAACTCAGACCTGTATTCAATTACGGTAAAAACACAGCAGGCGGCCAAAAGGCCAGGCTTTTATTGCTGACCCTGTAGCTAAATGAAAGCATCATTCAAGTCTTACTCATGCTCTCTCACTCCAGCCTTTCTCCCTCTTCATATTACATTTAAGCTTGGTAGACATGGGATTGAACTCACAACCTTCTGATTGATCATCTGACTAATCTCTGTCTGTATCACTACAGCCTTTCTTATTCAGTTCTCCTCTCATTAAACACGTTATCCTCTGTTCTAATGTTCTTATCCCTCACTATTCAGTGTACTAATGGATCTAGATTTTCCTCAGCCTCCATATTTATCACTACATCTCTTTATCAACCTACATCTCTAGCTGTGCACTATGATCACTCTGTTCCTGTTTCCCTCCCCATTTCTCAACTCCCTCTTCATCCCCATGCATATTTCATTTAGCCTTTCTCTCAGGAGTAAGGAGCTTTCAATAATTCACCGTGTTGGATTAGCAGGACACTTCCACCCCGTGCGAAGCGTCACTACACTAACTTCATATCTCACCCTCATCAGTTATTACACTTGCTCTAAAAATAGAACAAATCTGACTTCTGCTTGTAGGATGGTTATTTAAATGCAGCATGTTTTCATCAGTTGAAATTGTTTCACTCTTGTTTTTGTTTCATCAGACAAAAACAATAGCGGCACAGCTACGGTACGTAGGTTATATGTCCAGGCTGTTAGCTATTCATTCATATTTGCTGGAGGACAAGTAAACTCAGTAGGTTAGCATGTTAACTGTAACATTTAACCTGTACTACCAGCTAAAGTACACAAAAACAATAAAATGTACTCATCAGAGATTTTGGTACAGATGTTTTATAGCTGTTTAAGATATTTATCTAGCTAAGTGCATTAATACAGATGCACAGACTCAAATGAAGCTTGAAGTAACTAGCTAACTAGCTCCCCACATATCATTAGATTATGCTAGCTATTTAAGTGAATTAAGTTGATTGTGTGTCTATATGAATGCACTTAACTAGCTAACTAGCTCACAATTGTATTTACATTATGTTAGCAAATTAAGTGAATTTATACAAACATAAAGTATGTTGCTGTCCATTGTATGAAGGCACATGTTAGCATAACACATAACTAGCATGCAATACATTATTACATTATGCTAGCTAGTTATGTGTTAGCATAACACATAACTAGCAAGCAATCCATTATTACATTATGCTAGCTAGTTATGTGTTAGTATAACACATAACTAGCATGCAATACATTATTACATTATGCTAGCTAGTTATGTGTTAGCATAACACATAACTAGCAAGCAATCCATTATTACATTATGCTAGCTAGTTACCTCATTAATGATACAAAGAAGGTGATTGTTAGCTATAAAAAAAAAACTTATAACTTATAACTGAAGCATAGAAACAATTGAGCTTTTTCTTGCCTAGTGAGCGCTAGCATCTGAAATTATTTGTTCGCCGCTATTTGTGATTTTTGTGAAACGTACAATGGCACAATGTTTTGTGCTAAAAGCCTTGAGTCAGGGTTCCTCTCAAGCTTTCTCTCTCCTGCCTCAGAGCATTAGCATTTCATTCTATTTAGTTAAGCTTTTAAAATCCACTACCAATTTTTAAACAGTTTAAATGTATTTGTTATGCTTGTAGGTTTCAGTTAAACTGCTCACATTTCCCTAAACTCATCTGCATTGAAAACTACAGAGGATAGCATGTAGCTAACGTCAGTGAAGCGTTAGCTGGATTAGCCAAGTGCTGCATCAATTTAGTCATAACAGAGCTTTAATTATATCCGTCTGAGGAAAAACATTATCTAGACCGAAAAACAAGAATTCACATCTGATATCATTTTGCTTTTGAAATCGTGGTTTGAAGCGCTTGTTAAAATTGAAAGTTACTGCCATGTCTGATAGAAAAAAGTTTAAGAAACTCAGTCTGACGGGGTGACAAAACATTTCCTAGCTTGCATCCAATTCTTATTCTGTGTGAATGTAATATACGATGTGTTTAAAACATTGGATGTTTAATTTTCTGCTCATGGTGCAGAATTTCAAGAGTCTAAAAACATGGTTTGCTAAAAATAGGTCGCACCTATGCTATCATGTCAAAAATGCAGAGCACGCCTAAGAGCTCTGGAAGAGTTTTCAGTTATCAGATGTACAGTAAACGCTTTAAATGGTGCATGAATCGGCAATTTTATAAGAATAATTCAACATTATCCTGATACTCGTGGCACAACCGAGCACACACAAGGTCATAGTGACTAATGTCAGCTTTCCAAGAAGAGAAAAAAATTTACATATAAAGAAGAAGTACTAATTTAATTTTACAGTAAATGTCCCGAAATCTTCCCAGGTAATTCTTTTCTAATTCATTTATAATGATTCTATACGACTAATTATTATCCTCCGCCAGGAACTCAGACAGTTTTTCACAAGCGAATGACTGCTTATTCCCCCAAGGCAGGTCACTCGGGTTCAGAAGCAGTGCCAGAGTAAAGCTCTGTGTGTTTATAAGCTGCTAAACCAACACACAGAACATTTAATAATTGTCTTAGCATTGCTGAATACGTTTACAAAAATGGAAAAGAACAAGTTCGCGCTTTTGGCCTGATGTGTGCCTCATATAAAAAAGCCAGGCATCTTTAAAAATAAGTGCACAGGCACAGGATCCAACTGAAACAGCACTGCAGTTTCTATCTAACCTGTTGCCATGGTTATCGAATTGAAGTGACAAATGAGAACTGGTGTTTTGACCTTGAGTGACATCATACTTAGAGGTTGAAAGGTTTTAGTTGAAAAACATAAACACTTATAAACACACTCGCGCACACACACACATCAGCCCTTATGTTTAGCATGTATAATGCAGAATGCTGACATTCAACACTCCCGCTGTCGCCCCAGATATCTGCTGTGACTGCATCTTGATCCTTCTCACTCTCTCTCTCCCCCTCTCTAGTCTTCATAGATACACAAGCATGGCCTAGCCTTAGCCAGTCATTCAGAGACTTTGAGCTCACATGGGAAGTAGGTCAGTCCGTTCTGCGTTAGGCAAAAGGGTCAGGGTCAGGCGATGCAACACAGCACAGAAACATCAGCTCAGTGGTTTCCAAACATCCAGCTATCAGTAAGAAAGAGCTTCACTAGACATTTAAAAAAGACAGGACATCAGGTACAGTAAGAAGAGCAGTATTTATGATTTTTATGCTCACATGGATGTATATCATTTTAAATGTCTATTCAAGCTCTTTCTTACTGATAGATGGATGTTTGAAAACCACTGACCTGATGTTTCTGTGCTTAAATAGATGTTTAAATAGGGTTGTTTTCGACAGTTACAGTTTTGTTGCAATATTAAAAGTATATTAATGCTCATTAATATACATGAATTTGCATGCTTAAAACTGTAAATATGCTCGTCAGAGGACAGTTTCTTGGAATATCACTTCTTTATTGTTTGATTTGTTTTATGATACTAATGATTCATGGACTGTAATTAAAAAAAAGACACTAGAGTATTCACACTTGATTCCTGCCTCTAACCCAATGGTACTATATTTTCATGCCATTTTCAGTTTTAAATGTATCATGAAGCCAATATTTTAATGTATTTGTGGTAGAAAAACATGAATTCTGGTCATCCAGAATATCTGAACATATGAAAAAAATACATTTCTTATGTTTACATTCTAGAAAATCATCTACAATGTGATGTGACAGATAGCCTGATAGCTTCGGATTACAGCAACCGACACACATTAGATATCTGCTTACACAACCATGTTATATCAGTTAAAAACAGCTTTTAAACAGCCATCCCTTTACCTCTCTGATCTACAGAGCTTGAGAAAGAGTCCATAGAAATCTGGCATTTTAGCCAATTTGGAGCTCTATTTCAATGCCAATGATTTTCATAACTCAATACATATTCATTAAATATATATATTTATTTGTTTGTTTGTTTGTTTGTTTGTTTATCTATCTATCTATCTATCTATCTATCTATCTAGTTATTTATTTATTAAGATATGGTGAACTTTAATAGTAGTATATTCTGTGGTTATTTATTTTTATTTTATTTATTTTTTTATTTATCATTCCATTCATTCATTCATTTATTCATTTTATCATTTATTTTTAACTGACCTTTAAAACTGAGTTTTTATTTAACAAGTCATTAACGTGAACAAAATAATAATTTCTACCTGTAATGTCTTGCCTTGATAAAAAGATTTATCCAAGCACTTGCTCAGAGGTCTATAGTGGAAGTCCTACCAGTCCTGCTATTCAAATCGAAATCTTTAGATCTCTAGCCCAGAGCCTTAACTACTGAGCCATCATCGAGGAATAAAATCCCAAAGCATGACTTGATCATCCAATTTGGATCTGCCTACGCTTACGAAACGCCACAACAAGCAAAGGAGTTTAAATATGGGTCAGTGTCAATGGAGGTGATTAATCATTGTTACATTTATATCCGTTTTATGTTGATGCTTACAAATAGAAAAATACACTCTGTGATTAACAGTCAGACATAATTTTGGCACATTACTGCATAAAACCTTCAAAACATTGGCGCTATAAAGCCGTCATCAAATGATAACGCTGCCTCTACCTGAGCTTCCTGTACAGGAACCGAACAGATTTAGTATTCATTAGTTAACCGTGCAATCATGGTGTCTTTCTGAGACAAGAAAAATGATGAATCAAGTAACTATCCAAACATCTCAAGGAACTAAGTAAGAGGTTTTAATATTATTTAATGAGAGTCAGAAATTCAATGCAGATTTCTTTCTAAAGGAATTGATTTCTGAATGTTGAAGTGGTATAAATTAGTGTTTATATTATTATTATTATTATTATTATTATTATTATTATTATTATTATTAATATACACAGGGACTTCAGGATGCTTCAGACAAATTTAAGCAGCAATATCATGAGCTTCTCTGTGATGAGACATTTAAGATTTTTTTTTAACATTTAAGGAAGGAGTCTCCAGTTTCAGCGCTTTGTAACAGCCAAAGCTAACGCTGTTACTACGTTTTGTAAAAATGACAAAGTCTTCAGGATGGAAGGCTTTTTGGTTTCCTGGTAACAAGACAATTCATTTTATCAACTTTGTGGAAAAACTTTACCTTAAGCTTGTGACAGAGCGAGTCATGCTGTCATGTAAACTCTAACCGGGACGAACATTTCAGGGAAAACATTAAAGGTAGCAATGAGCCAATCAAAACACTCTCTCAGAACGGTCAAGGGTAATCCCTTATTGTCATCTCATTTAACGGTTGCGTCAAAAGCCGCACTTTTATGTGTTATAGGGAGAATGGGATGAGGGAAAAGCAGGAGATGATATGGATGTCATGGATGGATGGGATGGAACTTAAAGAGGGTAAAACTCTTTGGAGTGTTTTGCCACATTAATGTGTACGAGTTTACTGATATGGTTTGCAGTCCTGAATAATATATATTTTTAAGTAAAAATGTATTTAAATTGTAATGTGTTGCTATTTAATTACTAAGAAAAAACAAAGTTGGCCAATTGCAACAAAATAAGAAGAAGGAAATATTTCAAGACACAAGAAAGCAAGGTGGTAACAGTAACATTGTTATGGTTGGCCCACAACAGAGCACATCATTGTTTACTTTCCTCCTACTGAACTCACATCCTATCTCGAATTATTCCTTACTTAATACATAACGGTAAAGGCTTTAGATCTGTCTGCTGTTAATCACATCATGAGCGAACAATAGAACTGTCTGACTAATGCATCCCACGATATTTTTAAGAAAAAAAAAACACAGACGTGTCCAGGGTTTCGGCTGTGGGACGGCACTCCTAATTATAAGACGAGGTTTTATTTACAGAACATAAGATTTTGTTGAAAATGAGTGTAATAACATTACACTATTGGCTTTGAAGATGTTCTAAAGTTTCTAATTCTCGAGATATTTGGGCAAACAACATTACAATGATTTAAATCAGCGTACGCTAGATCGTATGTATTAACCCTGCAGGAACGGAACAAGAACAGAGAAGTCTGAGATGTTGTAGCAGCCATATACTCATGAATTTGGCACAGAAATTACAGAAGTGCAACATCTTTATTAGACACTCTGTGAAACTCTAAGCACTGATTCAGAGCACATTTGAATGATCCAATTTTTCATTTCTATTTGTGTAAAATAAAGAAGAAGAAGAAGAAGAAGAAGAGGAGGAGGAGAAAGAAGAAGAAGAGCAGTGAAGTGATGCAGCTACAGCTGCTAAGGTTTGCTGATGCACTGTTTCCCAAAGGCCCATCAATCAACTCCTGAACTCCTGAGCACGCCTGATTAAACCGAACCTGTGACGTAGCTGTAGCTAATCTTACAGGGGTGATCCTTTCCTCCAGGGATCCTGAAATACAATAGAATAGGGCCTGGGATTGCTAAAAATAGCTCATAGTCATGGCTGTGGTATACGCTGACTGTGCTGTGCAGTCGCTGGGTAGAGGAAGCTGGGATGATTGGAGGTAATGCATAAATAAGCACAAACAGTAAATAACTATAGAACTTTTATTTTAAGTTTTTTAAACCAGCATCAAAGATTCGTTCCATCAGCATGAACTATGAATCGAGTATCGGACTGATGATTCAACAGAGTACTCGAGCGTGTGAATGATTCAGCATGTTTCATCTGAGGTTGTTTACAACACGATTCACTTTCTGATCCCGCTATGAACATTAAATTTATGAAAATTAAATTAATTTGTGCTCCAGTTACAGTCTCGTCCTCCGCTGCTGGCTTTAGGCCTCTAATTCAAGCATCCATCATGAACTAAGTGGAGAAAAACAATCATTTTA
Source organism: Tachysurus fulvidraco (assembly GCF_022655615.1). Taxonomy (NCBI): domain Eukaryota; kingdom Metazoa; phylum Chordata; class Actinopteri; order Siluriformes; family Bagridae; genus Tachysurus; species Tachysurus fulvidraco. Next base: position 6,078,483 of record NC_062526.1, read on the forward strand.
AGGGGATAAAACTAATCTGAATTTAAAACAAAAGAATCCAGATAAATACAGCAAATTACTGCTCCGTTTGAACGTCGATCTTTAGAAGAACAGTAATATATGCTTGTATTGTAGCGGGAAGTAATGTATTATTGTCTTATTTAATTTAAATGAAAAAAGCTGGTTAAATCATTCTTCAGTTTGTATCTAAACTCACAGGATAGCATTTAAATTGCACTGGGTTTTTTTGTTTTTGTTTTTGTTTAGTTTTTTATGATTGAGCATTCTTTTATCTGCGTATTATTATGCTGTCGTACCTGCTCCTCTGTCACAATAACCTGTGTGTTCTTCATACTAAAAATGTGCCATATAGCAAAATGGATGGATATTCCAGTGCATTTTTATCCCTTTGGATATACAATACATGATATCAAAAGCTGAATTCAGTCGTGTCATCTTCACGCCTTTCTGCGAGTTTTGGTTGCAAATTTATGCAAAACTGACAGGTGTCATGGCAACGTGCATTGCTCGGGAGCATGAGCTTGTCGAAAGTTATGGATTAAGATGTGAAATCAATCCAGGATTTTTGACTTGGTGCATTTCTACTGAAGATGGTGCCAGTAGGGATTTTTAACAGATCCAGAAAGATTTATTTTTTTCTTTTTACATTCAGCAGTTTAGACCACATCAACTTCCCTGACTTTTGTTTGTCAAACTGTGTCAATGGGTGCCTTTCAAAGCTTGAGCAATCCAAGAAGTGCATTTTATTTCTTCACCGATGTCGAAATGTCTAAAAGAAGGGATGGGTTCATGTTTTTGACATGAACTAAAGGGAGATATAACATGCAAGACTATACTATCCATGAACGCTCACGTTCTTTTTTCATGTGTTACAAACTTCATCTGTTTTGTAGGAGCACATCAGCCTGTTGCTTACGTATCGTAAACACCAACCCGTGCTTTTTTTTTTTTTGGACACACTTTAAAGCAACAAAGCTATTCATGTGGTGGTTCTTAATTCTTGTGTCTGGGTCTATATGTGAATCAAAACAGATATTGCAGAAGCATCATGGGCTCTGGTTCAGTCTCAGCATCACCAGACTACACTGTGGGACTTGCTCTAGTGCAACCTGTTAATGACTGTGTGTGTGTGTGTGTGTGTGTGTGCGTGTGTGTGTGTGTGTGTGTGTGTGTGTGTGTGTGTGTGGTATTACACCACAAACACACACACACACACACACACACACACACACACACACACACACACACACACACACACACACTACACACACGTGTCCACTGATTCGATAGCAGTAAAATATTCATCAAGTTGTTTATCATGCAGGTTTATAAAGATGCTCAGGGTCACTATGGTTTTTATTATACAAGGCTGATAGACTGAACACTCACCGGCCCTCTGCGCTTTAATGAGACGTTTTTCCAAAGAAGAAGATGAAGCTGATGAAGGAAACCCATATCTAATGCAGTCGGAAACGAAATCAGGTGAACCAAGCAGGCATCAGAGCGATGACAGCGCGCGCAGCTCCGTTACCACCAGTCCCTCAACTGACCGATCATCTGTTCCTCCGTTATAACAGCTGAACCGCGCTCTTGCCTTCTGATGAATCGCCATGTACCGATAGAAAGCGAGGCTTCAGCGGTCAACACCTACTGCACAATGCCTGGATTTGTACTTCCGTATAGATGTGTCGATGCTGATTTGACTCAGAGACGTGTTAATGAAAGCATCTGGGGTCGAAACCGACTCATAAAACAGCTCGTCAGCGCGCGGCTGCGTTCAATGAGGGAACTAATGGGCGAGTCATGAATTCATGAATCATTTTGTGTGAACGACTCCTTAGAACTAAGTCAGGGGAATCGACTCTCAACCTGGGATAGTATTCTTGTTGATTTGTTGATGTTTATATATACATTTGTGTGTGTGTGTGTGTGTGTGTGTGTGTGTGTGTGTGTGTGTGTGTGTGTGTGTGTGTGTGTGTGTGTGTGTGTGTGTGTGTATACATATATATGTATATATATATAATGTGTGTGTATATGTATATACACACACACTATTACAGTATATACATACATAGACAGACAGATAGATGACAGATAGATTATAACAAATGACAGAACCTTATATAAAATCTAACTAGAACGTTATAAAGTAGTTATAGAAACAATTATATTAATTATAGATACTACTATAAATATACACTAACCTATATTCACATACTTTATATTTTCTATATAATATTTTCCCTTAATCTGTTCTGAATCTGTATCGTAATGTGTATGACTATAGAATAAAATAGAATTTTAATATGTGCTTTCCATTTAGAATTTACAGGGGCAGCATGTCCAGATCTGACAAGACTATTACTGGATCAGATTACCTGAGCCAGATGTTGTATGGATATTGAGGGAGATTTTTAGAGCTCTGAACTATAAACTGAGGGATTACAACATGACTATAGTGAGAGAAGTTGATGCGTAAAGCTTTCAGGCAAATGCACATAATGAAGAGATCATTTTATCTTTATCACTTTTATTATATGTTATATATTATATGGTGTATTACAAATTGTAGTAGGTCTTTGATATTATAACTAAAAATTTGTTTAACTCTTTTATTATATACATTACAGGCAAATACATTACAGGCTAAGTACTCTATGTTTAACTTGTTTTTTTTACTTAATTTATGTATGGGGGGGTGGTAGAAAATGCACAATAAAGCTACAATAGGCTAAAATAACAAAAGAGACATTCCATGTCTTTATTTTATAATTACATCATCAAGATCATACCACATTGTTTACTGTTCTTTAATCTCTATAATCTGTTTTATTCTCAATTTATGTGCTTGCATGAATATTTTTAGGAGAATTGTTGATTTCCCACAATGACCCTATTTTTCACTATCTTTAGATCGCCATCTAGTGTCTAATTTTAGTAAAATATCTACCCATCAGTATTTATAATGATATTGTGATTTTGTAAAGGATTTGCATATACAATGTCATGCAGAGATATGCTATCTGTGTCAATGATGTTTCAATAATGTGTTGATGTTACGTTAAATAAATTTCGTCGTGATGATATCACGACTCTGCAAATCATGACTAGGTTACTCTTATAATGTACTGTTAGAGAAGAATAATCAATAATCCTAAATCAATCAACCAAATTGTGATGGCTAGACCACTGGGTCAGAGCATTTCCAAAACAGCAGGTCTTGTGAAGTGTTCCTGATATGGATCTACCAAAAGTGGTCCAAGGATGGACGACTGGTGAGCCAGAGACAAGGTCATGGACAGACCAAGGTTCACTGATACTGAAAAGCAAGCCTGTTTGGTCTAATCCCAATTCACATAGCATTTAATTGTGTTTGGATTAAAAAGTCTCTAATAGTACCATGTCACTGGTCACAGAAAATTCTCTGGTACAGTAAGCTAGCAGGTGTCTGTTATTTTCTTTCTACTGAATAAAATATAGTACAGATTAGGGATATATTCATACTTTAAATGATACTAGAATTTAAAGCAGAAGGCTTCAGAAATGCAGTACAGTACAGAAATACATCAATGATGAGAAAAAAAACAAAAATAGAAAATAGAGAAAAATAGTATTTTAGTATAATGTTTTATGAATCGACAGTCAAGCGACTACGTGTAGCTCAGGAGTGCTTTCATATACAGTGTTTAATTGTTAAATGATCCATAGTCAGTGTTGTTCAAGTTGAGCCATATTCAGTGTTGTTTATTTTAATATTGAAAAGATCTTAGAGCATTTGTTGTTCACTCCACAACTCCTGTACCTTAGCTGTTTAACACCGTATTATAGAAGTGATAGTCGTAACGGGGAAAGAATAATAAAATAAAGTAAAATGTCAGAAGTATTGTGGGAAGAAATTACTATATTTATGTTGAATCACCAACGTGTTGTTCTTGTTCTGTTTATTTTTCATTTAACAGACGTGCATAACATATTACACACATATAGCATGTAATAACATATACCACAAATATATGAATCCTGTACAGTAACTGTTGTTTGTATCACTAACAGATAACTATTATTACCGCTGCCTAGCTACTTAACTCTGTAAAAAAAATATTTTTAAAGTTCTATATCTGTGTGTATCCATATAAAATGAGATTTTGATTATGGGTTATTTCAGAGAGGCCTGAGAATGGTTAAAATTAGCATTCATTATCATGTGAATCATCAGTTGAAGACCACTTGGAACACTAAAAGACTCGGTAATCATAATACTAATCGTTGTGGTTCAAGCTTCTTTTTCTTCAGTTGTTTAGAGGAATTTGTTACCCAAACCAGATTCCTGTAAAGACTCAGTTCTTCTGAAATGGGCATTATGGTGAAATATGATATATGTTTTCTTTCTGGGATATATTCAAGGTCAAAATAATAATGAGATGCAAATATGTGCATAATGACAAGATGAGGCTCAGTGAAACAAACAGCTCAGCGTATAGACAAACTCAACATTAACATTTCTTTTTGTACATTGTTGATGGCGGTTGACCGCTTAACCTCGAAAAGGTTATTAAAATATTTTAGTTTGTAAAGTTAAGATTTGCCACACCAAATGCTGACTATCATTTGGGGGGACTTTGAAGGAGTGGCACCTTGTCCCCTGGGATAGACTCCCGACCTTGTCCCCTGGGATAGACTCCCGACCTTGTCCCCTGGGATAGACTCCTGACTTTGTCCCCAGGAATAGACTCCCAACCTTGTCCCCTGGGATAGACTCCTGACTTTGTCCCCTGGGATAGACTCCCAACTTTGGGTTAGGGTTAGACAGACAGACAGACAGACAGACAGACAGATAGACAGATAGATAGATAGATAGATAGATAGATAGATAGATAGATAGATAGATAGATAGATAAGAAGGTTGGGCTTTTAGATAGATTCAAGCACGTCTATCCCAAATCTATCCCAGGTAATGCGTTTTACACAGAGATGAGCACTAGATGGAGTAGTGTGCGCTCAGCTCTCAGCTCACTTTCTCCTGTTTCAGGTGATGGTGTTTGATCCCTTCCGGTCTCCGTACAGGAATTTCAGCCGCATGACGTCACCAGCTCGCCGAGCCGCCTGAAAGCCAGTCGTGTCCAACGGAGCGCTGATTTCCACACGGGATTTATCGCCTTTCACTCAGTCTCCATTCTCCGACATGTGCGGTGAGAACACTGCTTGTGTCAGGAACAGCACGTGAACTTTGAAGACATCCACCGTGTAAATGGACGAACAAGAAGGTAAACGCGACCCTAATCTCGGAGGCGCTCGAGCGTGTTTACAAACCGCAGTGTGAACCGGGAACGTTGATGTCGTTAAGCGGACATCTAGCTTTTAGTCATCGTTGTTGTGACAGATGTAAATAAACCTATTCGGGATGTTTGAAATTGCTGGTTAGGCAACATTTTTGTAGCGCAACGTTGATGTGATTCGAACCGACTCACTGTTTATGGTCCATAGTTATTACGTCACAAATCTCGCGTGCGGATTTAAATCTGTACTGTATTTAAGTCTGTACTGTATTTAAATCTGTGCTGTATCTAAATATACAATGTAGTTAAATATGCAATGTATTAAAATCTGTACTATATTTAAATCTGTATTGTATACAGGTTTTAAACTCGCCATTTAAATTCTTGCTTCAAACCGTTTTAAACTCTAAACAAGCCTTTATTTGCCTTTTAAAAGTGCCTGGAGAGGTACAAGGTCAAGGATAAAATGTCATGTTGGATTTTCCATCAGAATACTAATGAGTCTGTATAATATAAATTTTCTATTTAATGTATGGAAAAATTAATTCAGTCTAAAAAGATGAAAATTCTGATGATCATTTTTATTTGATCAAATCAGCCACCAGTGATTTAGATCATATTCTGATAACACTTGCGATTCAGAGAAGGTATGATTTTGTTACTTATCACGTTACCCAGCAATAGTGATGTAAAGATGGGTCATTTTGGTACTCGTCTGAGACTGAATGTATATACATATGTTCATGGTATAAAGACAATAAAGCTGGGACTCTGTTGGACTCCTATACAGGCAAGGAAATGGTCTTTCAAAACATAGGACCAGGCAGGAAAGGCAAGTGAATGGAAATAGATGCTTTAGTGGAGATGTGCATTCTTTTTTCTTTTTTTTTTGTTCCTTTCACAGTTGCCTAAAAATAACCACAGACACTAAACCGGAACCAGATTTTACCAGACTACAAACGACTCCTTCAGCCATTATCGGCACATGATTAACTAACACAGACAGAATTGCATCCGGCTGAATTTCCAGCACACGTGTTATAAATATGTGATGCTAGGGTTGGAGTCGTTTGTGATCGCGTATGCATGTTATATTGGTGACTAAATTTGGGAGAAAAGTAATGACACAACTACATATGCATGCATATTGTATAATTCACTGCATCAAATATCTGTTATTGATATGAACAGATTTGAATGAGGCAGAATGTGGGAAAAGTAGTGGCTCAGTGGTTAAGGCTTTGGGTGACGGATCGAATGTTTATGAGTTCAAAATCCAGCTGTAGGATAAACGTCTCAACGATGTGAGTAAACGTAATGGATAGGTTCAAATCAAACACGTTTGTTTACCAGTGTCCTCCTTTACCCCAGATCCGTGTGACCGCGTGTGTGCTGGATGCAGAGGCAGGATTCAGGATGCTTTTCATGTCAAGCTGCACAAAGACTTCTGGCACAATGCATGTTTTCGGTAAGTCTTTATCCTAGCAGGACTAGGAGACACAAAAAAACACCTCATGATATGGATATGTTGGGCCATTTTCTTTCTATACATGTGTCTGTATTTTGAGGAAGGCTGTGTCAGGGATTGTTCCCTAAATGCCATGCACATATGCATTAACCCTGACCACATGTATAAAACCCATAGATTAGCTGGAATGTGAGGTATTCCCCTGAACACAAATACCAAAGGAGCTTGTTTACTTTTGGCGCACTCGAGCGTGACGCAAATATTGATCTGGAAGTGGAAAAAATGATCGTAATACCAAGCGATACGGCAGAGCCTGCCAAGTTGGCAGTTGTACATTTCTTCCAAGTTTAAGGCAGGGAGAAATGTGGCTTTATTTCCATTTCATGCTAATTTTGTTGCCAGTAAGGAAGGAGAGGCTCAGCTGTTTTGCTACATTTTTGCATTCAGGTTCTGGGGGAGCGTCAGTCTGAGTAAGATTGGGAGTAACCAAGGCTGGAAGTCGAGTGTTACAATAAAATACATTTGTACATCCCTAGTTGTCTGTTTGTCTGTCTGTTTGTCTGTCCGTCCGTCCGTCCGTCTGTGTGTCTGCCTGCCTGTGTGCGTGTGCGAGCGTGCGTGTGTCTGCGCATGTGTGTGTGTCTGTGTGTGTCTGTGCCCGTCCGTGTGTGTCTGTGTCTATCGTGTGTGTGCACATGTATGTGTGTGTGTGTTTGTGTGTGTTCTAGTTCCCAGGATCTTTGTTAGCAATACCAATTGAATTTATTAATCAGATATCAGGCTCATTATAATCTCATAAGAACTTGGTTATGTGCTGGAGCTTTTATTCCTGAACTTTCCACAGACTAAACACAGTCGTATTAAAATTGTCACATGAATCAAGATAATGTTATTTATTAGCTTGCTTGAGTTTGAGTTTGAAAGATTTGGATTGAACCCATTCAATTCAGTAGAGAAAGAAACTCTTAGAACTCTTAAGAGCTCGATGATGACTATAACAGCATAAAAACCTGTGTGTGTGTGTGTGTGTGTGTGTGTGTGTGTGTGTGTGTGTGTGTGTGTGTGTGTGTGTACATGTGAGTTGGAATTAGTAAATGGTACTACACAGTGCTGATTCACTCGACCTCTCTGCTTTTCGTCTCACGCTCTGTTTGCCTCTCCTTTCTGTTTTTCTGTTGTCGGGTTTAATCATTTATAGGATTAAGTGATTTTTTAGCACATTGTTCTGAGTTATTAGGGTCAAAGTTTTCTCTCAACTAAAATAAACTAGAATTACGGCAAGAGTACAGTGAAGTAGCCACATGAGCGATGTTGCATCATCACAATCTACCCCGTTTCTTTAAAAAGTAGATGAAAGTACACGAGTGTGTTTTGTGCATATGGTCATGACTAATCAGTGGAATCACTTACAGATGATCTGTTTGGTTTAAACACAAAAAAAAGAGCCAAAGGCATATTTTGTACAACGATATAATTGTAGTCGCAGAGATGATGGAGTGCATGGGGCTTGGTTTCCCCCCCCCCCCCTAATAAAGGTTACATTTCTTTATACAGTTGTTTAGATTAGTCATAAATCTGATGTCAGTGACTTTGGTTTCTGATCACAAGGGATTTTTATGCAGAGCAGATGTAAAGTTCACACAGAACATGGTGTGGGAAACAGAAAGCATCCACATGAGCAGAAACATCGTGTCAAAGAGAGAGAGACAGACACAGAGAGAGAGCAAGAGAGAGAGACACAGAGAGACAGACACAGAGAGAGAGCGAGAGAGCGAGACGCAGAGAAAGAGAGAGAGAGCGAGAGAGAGAGAGACACAGAGAAAGAGAGAGAGAGACAGACAGAGAGACAGAGAGAGAGTGAGACAAAGACACAAAGAGAGAGAGAGAGAGAGAGAGAGAGAGAGAGAGACACACACACAGAGACACAGAGAGAGACACAGAGAGAGACACAGTGAGAGAGACACAGAGAGAGACACAGTGAGAGAGACACAGAGAGAGACACAGAGAGAGAGACAGAGAGAGAGACAGAGAGAGAGACACGGCTGGAGTTGCCAGGAAACCCTGCGTGTTCCGAGATGCTCTTCTTCTCAAAACGCTTGTAAATCTCCCATGTTGTGTAAGAAGCCAGTTTAACAAACACAGGGTGGAAAACAACCAGAATGTACACAGTATAAATTCTAACTAGTTCAGTTTACTTAAAATAAATAAATAATTTGGTATGTATCATTAACACGTAACATCAATAACGTTACAAAGTGGTGTTCATGGTGCCTACGATTTTAACCGCTTGGCCGAGTTCCTGGGTGAAGACATCGCCGTGGTGCCAAGATCGGCTCAGTAACAAGGACAAACTGAAAGAACTGAAAATGGCTGTCAATCAAAAGGTTACATAAGTTCATTTCAGCTTGCAATTGTGCTTAATTAGAGTCTAAACGAGATCAAAATGCGAGAACGCACTTTACTGGAAAGGCTTTAGTATTAATTAAAGTTCTTTGTTCGTCCCGGTGGTACACAGTCAGGTAAAGGAAAAGAGAATGAATTGTTGTTGAGAGACTGGAACAGGCAGCATGTTTTACAAGGGTTTCTATCAGCTTCTGGATGCCTACATGTTCTAATAAAGATGATACGGTGATATTTTTTACTTTTCCGACCGTCGATGCCGTTGCGAAAAACCCTGAATCCATTTCGTTATATTTTAGCCATTGAGCTTTTCAATTTGAATTGAAGTTTATAAATTTTATTTTAGCTGAAGTGTAAAGTGACTCTACTGAAACAAATTCCAAATTTGGTGAAAAACATCCAAATGTTTCGGATTTTGTAGCGAAATGCTTTCTGGATTTGTGAACTGTATCGTTTGCCAGTTTCCTGATAAACTTCCTGTAGCTCTTGCGCCAGGACAGGTAAAGACCGCTGCCGTAGGGAAAGCTGTGCAGACCACTGGGACATTCCTAGACGGCGATTCAGTGTTCATCCAGACACACTGCGTCTGCTAGTCACCCCCCCCACCCCCCCACCCCGGACTGAACACACGAGCTCGACCTGTGCCCCAGCGACTGCCCCTTTGTGATGAGAGGAAAACAGCGAAAACTTCGGGCCTCAGGGGCTGCGTTTTTAAGTGCAGTTATGGGAGGGACAGGAATGCTCCCTGCATGACTGCTAATTGTGTTTGGTTTCCCTTTTCATTAAGGTTTGCTTTTCAATTCATCATGTCGTGGCGAGGATTTTGACCTCCCTCTCTGACTGCAGCAGTCTGTGGTTTATCCGTATAAAAGGTGCAATATTTAGCTTTGTGTACCAAGGCATTGTGTGGTCTTGTGCTTTTACAGCGGGTCTGTGAGGGTGGCAGGATAAATTGTGCACGAACGGACACGGATAGATTCGACACCGTCCACTCAGCAGACCATTCAGTTCACAATGGTTCACATGCTGTTAGCAGGAAAACGTTGTTATAGGAAATTCTAGATTTTATAACATGATAATTGCACATAATTTGATCAATTGGTGATAATATTTATTTCTTTTTCGAAGCTCTGGTTTGGATTACCTTCACTGAGAAGGGCACTTGCACTTCTCCTGTAAATTGGTCCAATAGCAGGCAGCTGTTTCTCTTTTCTCATCCACATAATGATCCTGGATTTAGTTGAATCAGTTCTGCACCAAAAAAAAAATCTGCCGCATTTAAGGAAATCTGAAGCGAAAGATATTTGATATTTCTAATCTTTCATGTGTAGGATATCACTGGCTCAATTCTGGCTGAAATCAGTCAAAAAAAAAAAAGAAAGAAAGAAAGAAAAAGATAAAAAACTATTTGTGTGGCCATTTTTTTTCTTTCACACTGAAAACATGACTTCAAGTAAATAAAAAAAACTAGCCGAGACAGGATAATATCAGCATGTCCCTAACAACAGCATGTAACATAGTGTTTTATTACTTTTACACCACAGTGTCCTGTCTAGTTAATAAGTAGCATTATCTTGTACTTTTTGAACATTTCTTATAACCTGTAACGTCTGGGACTGTCTGTGAAACCAGTCTGTTGTTTGTAGCATCTATAAATATAAATGTCAGAGGTTTCCTCATGTTTTATTGAAATGAATAAGACATACAAATGCAGCTTGTCATAATACTGAGAAATCTGAGGAAGTTCAGTTTGGACTGAGCAGATACCAGATCTGCCAGAACACAAACTGGTAGACAGCTTAATGACCAGTATGAATGTGATAGAGAATGAATCAGTGCCTTCTGACAAATCAGAACTGAGATTTCAGCAGATCTGTAGTGTAAAATGCTATGACAGAGAGAGACACAGACAGACAGAGAGAGACACAGACAGACAGAGAGAGACAGACGGAGAGAGACAAATATCCAGCTCATTCATACAGTGCTTTTCGAGGTCACCTAGTCCTAGTCATCCTTCTTCACAGAACTGTTGAGTGATTTAAAGGTAAAGTTGCCTAATAAATGAGATGTAGGCTTCCGATTTACTTGATTAAGTGTTCAGCAAACATATTTCCCTGTTTCTTTCTCTACTGTGAAAAGAAAGAGGACTGTTTGTTCTGCATTGTTTGTTTTGTAGTGTGGCAACACATGCACACCATTGTGTCTGTCGCCTGAGCGTTGTTGCTATAATGCTCTAATCTGTTTCTCTATATATATATATATATATATTTTATCTATATATATATATATGTTTTATATAGATATATAGTATATTTTATCTATATATATATATATATTTATATGTGTTTATATAATATATATATATATATATATATATATGTTTATCTATATATATATATATGTTTATATCTCTATATATATCTATATATCTATTATATATGTTTCTATATCTCTAATCTATATCTATCGTTTCTATATATATGTCTTCTATCTATCTTGATATATGTTTATAGCTATATATATAGTTTATATATATATATATATCTATATTGATTATCTCATTTGTATATATATCTGATTTCTATATCTAGTTTATATATCTATATATCTCTATATCGCTATATATTTTATCTGTTTATATCTATATATATCTATGTGTTTTATATCTCTTCTGTTTCTCTCTCTCTCTCTCTCTCTCTCTGTTTCTCTCTCTCTCTGTTTCTCTCTCTCTCTCTCTCTGATTCTCTCTTTGTCTCTCTCTCTATCTCTCTATCTCTCTCTTTGTCTCTTTGTGTGTGTGTCTCTCTCTCTCTCTCTCTCTGATTCTCTCTCTCTCTCTCTCTCTCTCTCTCTGTTTCTCTCTCTCTCTCTCTCTCTCTCTCTCTCTCTCTCTCTCTCTCTCTCTCTCTCTCTCTCTCTCAGTGTGAACAGCCAGTGTTCTAACCGGTGACAATCTGCTGCTTGTGCAGAACAAAGATAAAGGTTGACATTTTGAATAAGCAGCAAATCTTTACAGCGAGGTGTTTTGTGTGAGTTGCATGTTCCATGTGGGAGTCATCGAACCCCCTGTGTCGACACGCCGGCAATAAATCAGGACCTTTCGTTCACATCTGGTTTATGGTGAAAGTTTATCGTGAGTGAGTGTGTGTATATGTGTGTACACCTGGAGGAGCTTTGTGACAGACGCAAATATTGATTCGCAGACGTCACCGAGCATAAGATTGTGTGTGAACAAACGATTAACAAATCCTTAGACACACATGCATCCCCAGATGTTACCATGACATCACGGTACACACGGGTTGGCAAAAACACAATTGGGTTAATCCTGTTCACTTGCAGTTCAGTCATATATAATTATATTATTGAATGAAGAACATGAATGATTATCATAATCATTTAAGAACAATTAAAGGCTTAGTCTGCATATTTTAGTACAGATTTTCTACTTTGTATGTTTGCATTTCTGTGTCCAAATATTCATTTTTCAAAAAAAGCTCAGCGTTTGTACGTCATTAAAGTAATAGATCACTTCTCGTATAAAACCATCATCGAGGCTGACTGGGATTACCTGCAGAAACGGAAATAAACGAGACGGCCAGAATCTCTTTGAGGAATGGTGAAAGTTTCTTTCAGGATGCTTGGAACAAATGACCTTCATAAGAATTCCTTATAAAACTATGCAACACGGTGCCTAAGCCCACATTTTCCATAAAGCTCTTATCACTCCCTCAGATCCTCCCAGCCGTGCTTGACTGGTCCCATCAATTCTCAGGGTATAAGGAAGGTACACATCGAAATTCTTCTCTGTCAGAAGGAACGTCCCGTAGATGTCCAAAAGTCTATAAATAGTCAACGATTTAAAAAAAATAATAATAATAATAATTCTTTGCACAGTTCTTTGCTGGATTTCCTTCCAACAGAGTTTGAGACTGATGGTATTCTTATTATTAGTTATTAGTATTCGTTGAGTCGCTCTAGATCAAAGTCAAATGGTTCAAATCTCAAAAATCACCCAATCAACAAAGCCGATCAAAAACAAAGCCAATACAAAAATGAATAAAGAGTTTACAGCAGGACGTTTTGTGTTTTGAGTGGCTTGGTGATGCTTATAAGTGATGCTCTGTGAACCTGGAGACGTAACCGTGACCAGGATACAGCTGATGATGGAGGATTAACCAGTTAAGGCTCTGTGTTGTTGATCAGTGACTTCGAGTTGAAGCCCCAGCACTGCCAAGCTGCCACTGTTGGGCCCTTGAGCAAGGCCCTTAACCCTCTCTGATCCAGTGGTGCTGTATCATGGTTGACCCTGTGCTCAAACCCCAACCCTTAATGAGAATGTAAAGAAATATGTAAAGAAAAGAATTTCACTGTGTTATGTACAGTATATGTGACAAAATAAAGGCTTCTACTTCTTCTTCTTCTGCTTCTTCTGATAAGGATGAATGAATAACAAGTACTTTCAAATACACGCTCGTCACATTTGCAGCATCCCTGCCACGTCCTTTCCGAAATTATCTCCAAAAAGAATCTGTAACCTAACACAGCATGACATACCCCTGGGGTTGAGCCAGGGTGCTGTTTTTACTATTACCACCTTGGAAAAAAAAGACACAAACTCATACACTCATTCACACCTGGGGGTAATTTCGACTAGCCAGTCTACTTAGCACCATGTTTTTGAAAGGCGCTGCAGCAAACCCACTGCAGCATCGTTCTGCCTTTTCTAACAAAATTAAATCAATAAAGAAAGCCTGCTTCTGCACAGGGTTTATCTGATCACACAGTCAGGCACATCATGCCGAGCGTCTCATGTCTACATTCCTCGATATGGAGGCACAAATCAGCCAGAACCCAAGGGCTCGGTGGACAATCCAACAGCTGCTCAGGCTGCGTCTTACTAATGTGATCTTTATCAAAGCAGACTCTTATTTTCCATCCTGCTTCTCTGCCACTGAACGAAACACGATCTTTAACAGCACCTTTTATTTCTAGTCATTTCTCTCACTTTCTCTGGTCTCTTTCGGACTTCATTTTCTTACTTTCTGTTTTTTGTTTTTTTTTTCTTCTTCTTTGACCTCCTTTTACAGTTTCCCGTTCAATATCCATTTCATCTTCGAACACAATGTTCCAGACACCTCAGATTTCCTCTTCTAGATGAATCAAAGCTCGACGAAGAACCGAGGACCGACTTACTCATAGAAAGCAAACTCACTTAGAAAGCAAAAAGAGCCTTTAAAATGCCCGGAATTAAATATTATATATGTCAGGAACAAAAAGAAACGCCATGCACTTTGTGACTCGTTTCCTGTTTGCAGGCCAACTCTCACAGCACAGAACGGGGCGTAATCAAGAAGATGGATTGCACTTAAGCTGTGAAGTTTCTGGCTGAATAGGCTTCTAGCTTTTTTCCTTTTTTTTTCTTTCTTTCTTTCCCTTTTTTTAAATAAAGTTCTTTACCAGATTCCCCGGTTATTGTAGGTTCTGACTGACGCGTCTATTTTTCTAACAGTGATTGTGAACATTTTTGCAGTTATTGTATTGCAGCAGCAGTTCCAGCTAAGTGAAAAGTGTTGTTTGGCTCCAGGTGGTTCCAGTTCTCTTGGAATGCGAAGAATTTCGGTTGTAGAAAGTTTTGCACACGGCGTATTGTTCGCCGCTCCGTTCGGCTTAATTGGTGCAAGACAGAGCCGTATACTGTAATTGTATGCAGATTACGGATGGAACTTTTCTCGTTCGTCCGAGAAGACAAATGACACGTCAGCAACTCGCAGCAGCTAGTCTGTATTTTTGACAGAGTAAATGAAAACCGTGGTACGACTGGATAATTAAGTCCGAGCGTCCGCGTTTTCCCGGTCGGCCGATTAAATGCAGATGCTTGAGTACATGCAGAACATATTTTCACTGACAAATTGGCAGGAACTCTTCATGTGGTCAAAATAGGAATATTGTCTTTCTAGTAAACTTTCCCTTAATGTTCTCTTCCCTGAAGGCATCCCTTCTAAGGGTTTCCCCTGCTGACACATACAAAACTTACTCTCACACACCATGACATGACCAAATTGACAGAGCAAGCCGTGTCATGTTTAAAAAGCTTCCTAGACAAATGTTCTGCCGTAATAACACATCTAAGCTGCTCCATTGTGGACTTGAACAAGTTAAGTGTCCTTTAATTAAGTCAGTTTTCCCAATGGGAGCAATGTCATAGCTAAAGAGAACATTACAGGGTTCCAGCATCACCTCAAAACTTTAGGACTGCCAAAGGGAGAAAGTGTGTGATATATATCGCTTTATGACTTGTTTTGGCTTAAGGCCCAAATTCCTTGTTTTTTTCCCCCCTCAGACTTTAGTCAGTGTGGCCCCTGTGTTTCAGTGGGTGGGCTTGTGTGTGTGTGTGTGTGTGTGTGTGTGTGTGTGTGTGTGTGTGTGTGTGTGTGTGTGTGAAGGAAAGGTAGGAGAGAGAGAGAGAGAGAGAGATGCATGTCTTTGGCTGAAGAACAGAAGAACAAAGCTTGTAATGCCCGCTGTAGATCAGGGAATTGGAGTGTAAATTGGGGAACAAAGCACAGAACATAGTTTGGGGATCGATCCAGAGGACTTGCACTATATCGGCAAAAGTATGTAGACACTTGACCGTCACATCTACACATGCATTTGGAACATCCATATCCAGATTTGTTCTTCTGGGAAGGCTTTTTGCTATATATTGCTGTTTCTATGGGAATTGGCTGTTCAGCTAACTGAGCATTAGTGAGGTCAGACACTACAATCAGACTGGGCACAGTGGGTTTTCCAGTTCATCATAAAGGTGTTCATTTGGTTTTAGATCAGAACTCTCGAGCTCTTCCACTCCAAACCTGGCAAACTAATGTTTAATGGAACGACATTCATGGGGCATTGTCATGATGGAACCAGTTTGTGCCTCTTACGTCTAGTGAAGGAAAGCCTCTTGGGTGTGGGTATAAAGGTCAGGTGTTCAGAAACTTGTAAATTTGTCAAGCAACTTGATCAGGGAGTGTTACAGGGGGAATAGATCGGGGGGTGTTACAGGGGGCATCGATTGGGGAGTGTTACAGGGGGCATCGATTGGGGAGTGTTACAGGGGGCATCGATTGATGAGTGTTACAGGGGGCATAGATTGGGGAGTGTTACAGGGGGCATCGATTGGGGAGTGTTACAGGGGGCGACGATCGGGGAGTGTTACAGGGGGCGACGATCGGGGAGTGTTACAGGGGGCGACGATCGGGGAGTGTTACAGGGGGCGACGATCGGGGAGTGTTACAGGGGGCGACGATCGGGGAGTGTTACAGGGGGCGACGATCGGGGAGTGTTACAGGGGGCGACGATCGGGGAGTGTTACAGGAGGTGTCGATCGGGGAGTGTTACAGGGGGCGACGATCGGGGAGTGTTACAGGGGGCGACGATCGGGGAGTGTTACAGGGGGCATCGATCGGGGAGTGTTACAGGGGGCGTCGATCGGGGAGTGTTACAGGAGGTGTCGATCGGGGAGTGTTACAGGGGGCGACGATCGGGGAGTGTTACAGGGGGCGACGATCGGGGAGTGTTACAGGGGGCATCGATCGGGGAGTGTTACAGGGGGCATCGATCGGGGAGTGTTACGGGGGTGACGATCGGGGAGTGTTACGGGGGCGACGATCGGGGAGTGTTACGGGGGCGACGATCGGGGAGTGTTACGGGGGTGACGATCGGGGAGTGTTACAGGGGGCGACGATCGGGGAGTGTTACAGGGGGCATCGATCGGGGAGTGTTACAGGGGGCATCGATCGGGGAGTGTTACAGGAGGTGTCGATCGGGGAGTGTTACAGGGGGCGACGATCGGGGAGTTGTTACAGGGGCGGACGATCGGGGAGTGTTACAGGGGGCATCGATCGGGGAGTGTTACAGGGGGCATCGATCGGGGAGTGTTACAGGGGGTGACGATCGGGGAGTGTTACAGGGGGCGACGATCGGGGAGTGTTACAGGGGGCATCGATCGGGGAGTGTTACGGGGGTGACGATCGGGGAGTGTTACGGGGGCGACGATCGGGGAGTGTTACGGGGGCGACGATCGGGGAGTGTTACGGGGGCGACGATCGGGGAGTGTTACGGGGGCGACGATCGGGGAGTGTTACGGGGGCGACGATCGGGGAGTGTTACAGGAGGTGTTGATCGGGGAATGTCACAGATGGCGTCGATTGGGGAGTGTAACGGGGGTGTCGATCGGGGAGTGTAACGGGGGTGTCGATCGGGGAATGATGCAGGTGATATAGAGCAGGTCACAAGACATGAGATGTAGATCTTATAATGATGCAGGGGAACTGTGTAGCTAATGTTAATAATGTATTTTAAATACTTATTTCCATTCCAATAGAAATGTATGTTTGTTGTTATAAAATTGCAAAATGGCATAACATTTTCTGTGAAATGAATAACTAATCCCTGCTATTATTACCTCATAACTGCATAACTCTTGTGTGTCCTCAGGTGCTCGGAGTGCTGTGATCTCCTGACCAACTGGTACTATGAGCGGGACGGAAAACTCTACTGCGGAAAACACTACTGGGAGAAATTCGGCGAGCTGTGTCACGGCTGCTCACTGCTAATGACCGGACCAGCTATGGTAAGAAATGAACCTTGTGTCCTGAGGCTGTTACTTTGTGTTCCTTTACAAATTAAAACGCTTAAATAGATTTTGGGAGAAACTTACAGCAAAGTAAAAGCTTTCTCGAGGTAAAAAAATCAAATATTGGTTCTTTTCAGAAGGAACAAAACCATACAAATCCCTAATTGCATACCCCTAATTAACATGTCGTGCAACTTAAGCAGTTGTAATAAGCCTTTGCTCTTGTTGTTTAAGCCTTTATACAGGTAACAAATAAGTGGAGAGTTCAGCTTCATTAAGTTCGTAGTTTTAATTAGCTGGTTTTAGATCACTGTTCCTGTAACAATAGACAGGAAGTGGCTGTGCTTAAATGTCTGTCGTTCTCCTCTCACTAATCCTTAGCAATGTTTGGAGACGGTTTTCTCTGACTCAAAGGTTTAGCTCACTTCTGCTCTTCCTCCAGCGCAAGGTTACCTCGCTGTCCATCCGAGCATAACAGAACTGTGACGAATGAGACCAACTACATTCAAACCACACGGAAAACTGGACTGCAGCTTGGTTGTTAGCTTACGTAGCAACGAACAAATTCGGTTGCAAAATTATCGGGTTCAGATGAGCCCTCAGATGAGGGTCACAAAAATTTGTGCATAATTAGCTTCACTGCACAATGAAATGTGTAAAACCTGAACCGTAATTGAGGTAAATCTATTATAGCAGAAGATCAGTTTATGTAGTTTGAATATAGAAAAGGTTTATCGTATAAGGTTTTTCACATTTCTCTTATATTTCCCAATTTTTCCAAGGGTGCCATTAATTCTAGATTTAACACCGCAGGATTATATTTCTCTAACGATCAGACCCTCATTGTAATCGGTCAGTGTTGCCGTATTTCAATGCTTCGTTGTTTCCAGAGCTTCTTGTTTTTATTGTACCTCTAAAACATAGCTCCTGTGTGTCTGATTGCTGTTGTTATGGGGTTCCAAATGTCTGCTCTTGTTGTGTTCGTGCCTTCGCATAACAATCCGCGCTACTGGAAATACACGAACGCGTGCACGACTCGTAAGAGAATTCAAAAATCGTAATGGCGCAGCACCTGCTAGAAGAAATAAAGTACACGTCTCATGGGATCGAAAAAAGTACAGAAGTTGGTTGCTAATGGCTTCATCTGCAAATTGGTCTCACCCTGCATTGGGTATTTATAGTCATTACGCAGTTATAGTGTAGTCATTGCCTCTGAGCTCTATAAGAGCCCAGGCAGGGGGCAAACCCTCAGCCAACCTAAATCATTTAGCGAGTTGATTTAGCTCTGTGCCGTGTCCTTGTTTAGATTTCCTCTCGTCTCTCAGTCTCCAACCTTCTGTCTCTGTGATGCTTACTGTGAAGGCTTAAATGAAAACAGACCAGAAAAAGAGCTTCCATGCTTGTGTGTGCCGTGTGTTTGTACATGCTTGTGTTTATATAGGTTTGTGTATGTGTGTGTGCTTGTGTGTGTGCTTGTGTGTTTGCTTGTGTATGTTTGTGTGTGTGTGGGTCTGTGTGTGGGTCTGTGTGTTTGTAAATGCTTGTGTTTATATAGGTTTGTGTATGTGTGTGTGCGTGTGTGTTTGCTTGTGTATGTTTGTGTATTTGTGTGTGTGTGTGTGAACATGTGTGTTTGTATATGCTTGTGTTTATATAGGTTTGTGTATGTGTGTGTGCTTTTGCATTTCTTGTGTATGTTTGTGTATTTGTGTGTGTGTGTGTGTGTGTGTGTGTGTGTGTGTGTGTGTGTGAGCATATGTGTGTTTGTACATGCTTGTATTTTGTATATGCTTGTGTATGTGTGTGCTTTTGCATTTGCTTGTGTATGTTTGTGTATTTGTGTGTGGGTCTGTGTGTGTGTGTCTGTGTGTGAACATGTGTGTTTGTATATGCTTGTGTTTATATATGTTTGTGTATGTATGTGTGCTTGTGCATTTTCTTGTATATATACTTGTATGTTTGTGTATTTGTGTGTGTGTGTGTGTGTGTGTGTGTGTGTGTGTGTGTGTGTGTGTGTGTGTGTGTGTGTGTGTGTGAGACCGTAAGTGTGTTTGTATATGCATGTGGGTGCGCTCTTGTTTGCGTGTGGTGTGTGTGCGTGTGTTTTAACCGAGATAGGAGAGATTTATATTTTAAAGCAGTTAATTTTCCTCTACCTGTGATTTATGCCCTTGGCACCTTTTTGCTGCTAGGAGATCAAAACTCCAAACCTGCCCACTGTTTGTTTACCAGGCTTAGACTATGAGCTCATTCCCCACGATCTGGATGAACGTGATCTGAAGACTGGAATGGTCTCGGCGTGTCTTTGAATTTGTCATCATGCCTTTGGAATGTGTATGGGCTTTCAATGGACTGCTTTGTAATCATAACACAAATGTTAGCCCTAACACAAACCCTGAGGAAGTGCGACGTTGAAGAACGGCACCGCAACACACGCAAGGCAGCAGTGACAAAGCAGCCAGTTTTCATTCAGTAATTTCATGGTTTTGAAAGCATATGAACAGGGAGGGTGCTTAGAGGGGGGGCTTTACCAGTGAGCAAAACACATAATAGGTCTCTTCTATTCAGACTTGAATAGAGGGTTGCCAAATATTTTTTTTTGTGCCTCGCCAGTTCTGAGCTCTGAAGTGCAACAAGCCGGGTGTGAAAACATAAACAGACCAGAACTGATACTCAGCAGTAAAAGTGCTGTGTGTGTGTGTGTGTGTGTGTGTGTGTGTGTGTGTGTGTGTGTGTGTGTGTGTGTGTGTGTGTGTGTGTGTGTGTGTTCCTTGTGGAAAAACAGTCGTCATGGCATGTTGTAATGAAGAGTCACATGAAATGGAGAACCATGCGTGCAAACCCACACGTTAGAAAACTGATATGCAATTCATATTAAACTAATACACATTTATTTGTCCTACAAAAGATTATTAAACCAGTAAGAGGTGAGCGTAACATCTTAAACATTCCCATGCGCTCAACAGCAGGGTGTAATAATAACACATCATGAACACACAATGTTTCATGACACACCTTTTACTCCTTAAATAACCTCGCATTGTAATTTCTATACGTTTGTAACCGCAGAAATTTTGGCAGACGTCTACAAACCAAGTCAGTTGTGTTACTGAAGCTATTGATGCTATTTACTTTAATCTTTTTATATATGTAATCTTTTTATATTTGTATACGTATATATATATATGATAAAAAACAGGAGACTCCTTCCAAACATTCCATCACAGGAAGCGTCACCATATTCTTCATCTCCTTTTCTTGCATGGTTAATGCGCACGTCCACCACACGGGTCCATTTGTAAGCTGTTACTATAGAAACCACCGATTATTTGAGCTGGAACTCTGTGATGAAGTAAAGACCTTCATGACGGATCAGAATCGAGAAATCACCGGTGCTGTGATTATAAAACTACATTTCTCAAGTTTGTCTTTAAATGTAGCCACACATCATATCTGCGACAAATTCCTTACAAAACCCCAAAACTTTCACTCATCAGTGATCCTTTCTTTGTCTTTCCCCTAAATCTGCTTTAATCTCAGGGTCTAAAGGGAGGGAGGAGCTGCTGCAGCCCAGTGCTGGGAAATACACACACACACACACACACACACACACACACACACACACTATTATGAATCATATAGGAATGAAAGCATCTGAGACGTCCTACATAGTCAGTCACAATGTAAGCTGCACCTAAGTCACTGAGCCTTAGTCAGTATTGCGTATGTTCACCACTCCAAATTCATTGTGTTTAGCTGAATGTCAGAAATGTTGAAGCACAACCAGAATCTAGGATCTATCTAGATTCTAGGTTTAGGTTTAAGACACGGAGAGCTGAAATTAGTCCTTGTCCAGAGGGTCTGACAGACGGACGACTCCGTAACCGTCTATCTGGTCGTTGTGGCTTTGAATGAATGAAACTGCAGAGTGTGTGTTTTGGCTGGAAATCACCGCCTCCTTTTATGGCTGTCCAGACAGCAAAGATACAGAAAGTTTCTAACAAAAGAAGTTCTTAGGATTCATCAGATACAGCAGTTTTTGTGGAGTTTGTGTTGTTTGGAGAGACACAGCTTGCTGCTTATCCTGGTGTGTGTGTGTGTGTGTGTGTGTGTGTGTGTGTGTGTGTGTGTGTGTGTGTGTGTGTGTGTGCACGTTTGTCAACAGCAAAACATACCACTAGCTGCCGCTCTGACACGTATCAAACCCCGTATGAACTTTAGTTTACAGTTAATAGCAGAAGAAAGGCAGGAGAGCAGTGTGCGTGTGTCTCGCTTCCTGTGTATAGAAGCAGGTATTCGTTTTCCTGTCGTCTGTCCAGGGTGTGCGTGTCTGACATGAGTGCGTGAGATTATTCCTGGCACAAACATGAATAAACAGATGAGTCTCTTTTGTCTGCACATCCCTTTCCTCTCCGTAATATGCTCAGAGACTGTAGGTAGAACGCAGATGCTGTGAACATGACCCGAAAAAGAGCTTAAGTGATGATCGTTCTGCCTGTTTGTCATTAGAGCTGTTGAACACACACACAAACTACAAACTAGATTCATCTCACAGTCTTTTAGGTGTTCCTGAGCGATGCAAACAAGAATTCAAATCGATTTAGCACAGACGAGACCTATTTATCGGTGACGCATGACAGGTTTATCAGTTTGCTGTAATACGTGAGCAATAAAACACTTTAAAGGAGAATTAACGATGGAGTGTTGTGATGATGAGGCATCAGTGGAGTGTTTTATTGTTACAACAAGTTAGTTCCATGTGTCACTTACATCATAACAGCTGTAATCAGTCGTGCTTTCATCAGACACTATATAAGACCAAATAAACATACACACATCATTTGACACTGGAGACTCCTTCCATGAATGTTAAATAACAGCACAGTTTACTATTAAGCCAGAGATCATGTGGAACTGTTTATCAACAATAAATACATGTTGGATACTTCATTTATAGCTGTAAGGCTTGGTATGATGGCTTGTTATAGCAGGTAGAACATGTTAGGAACATGCATTCAGGAATCCTGCAGCCAGCATGCATTTGTATTATAGAATCTTGACAGGAATGTATATTAATGTGTGTGTTCAAGTGGTTCAGGTGTGTGTGTGTGTCTTGTGAAAGAGTTAAAGTGTGTAAAGTTCCAGACTATAAGGGGTGGTGAGTCTGTCTGTGTGTGTGTCTCTGTGTCTGTGTGTGTCTGTGTGTGTGTCTCTGTGTCTGTGTGTGTGTCTCTGTGTCTGTCTGTGTGTCTCTGTGTCTGTCTGTGTGTCTCTGTGTCTGTGTGTCTCTGTGTCTGTGTGTTTCGGTGTGTGTGTGTGTGTGTTTGTGTGTGACTGTGTGTGTGTGTGTGTGTGTGTGTGTGTGTGTGTGAAGGTGTGTAAAGTTCTAGACTGCAGGGAGGTGCTGATTGCATCACTGTCAGAAGGCAGGTTCAGACACAAGCAAGTCAGAGAGGTAAAAAAAAAAAAAAAAGGCAGGGAACACAATCAGTGTGATGTGTGGGAAAACAACCCCAAACCACCGAATGTGATAGTGCAGGGCGGCGTGTAGCAAACGCTTGGATGCGGTACAAGGGTGTCACTGGGATCCAGAGCTGTGTTATTTCTGCTGCTCTTTCACTGTGGAATGCTGTCGATCACAACAGCACAACAACTCTGGCTTTGTTTCTCAGGTGGCTGGAGAGTACAAGTATCATCCTGAGTGCTTTGTGTGTCTGAGGTGTAAGGTGGTGCTCGAGGAACAGGATACATACGCTCTGGTGGAGCGCATCAAACTGTACTGGTGAGGAACTGCTGATCTGTACAAACGTTTTCTCTTTTTCTGTCTGTCTGTCTGTCTGTCACGTATCGATGCGCTCCTTTTAAAGAGGGTTTACCTGGATTTCCCCAGAGAGACGAGCGGGAAAACCCCAGAGCACCCGGAGTAGCGTATCGACTCTCGGCTCAAACTTACCACCCTGAAATGGATTCCTTTTCTATAAGAGCATGCAAATGTTTTATTCGATTTTTCATTCAAACAAAAATGATTATTTTATCCACAAAAGAATGCCTTCTCTTTTTTCTGTTAGCGTGTAAGTCTGTATTCCCACGAGACAAATTACTACCTGTTATCAATGAGTCCTCTTTTTGTCA
Organism: Tachysurus fulvidraco; assembly: GCF_022655615.1. Taxonomy (NCBI): domain Eukaryota; kingdom Metazoa; phylum Chordata; class Actinopteri; order Siluriformes; family Bagridae; genus Tachysurus; species Tachysurus fulvidraco. Next base: position 6,102,382 of record NC_062526.1, read on the forward strand.
CCCTTTCTCTTTCTCTTTCTGTTACTAAGATAAAAATAATGCAGCTTGTTCCCAGGAAGCCTTAATGTGTGGGAAATCGTAATGTTTCACCTCTGAACAAGTGCAACGATTTAACGAATAATAATTAAAGAACGTTTACCGACCAATAAGACTCAAGATTTCATAGGCGCTGTTGTGTAAGGCCAAAATAAATATAATAGTAATATTCTTGGGGGCACGGTGGCTTAGTGGTTAGCACGTTTGCCTCACACCTCCAGGGTCGGGGGTCGATTCCAGCCTCCGCCTTGTGTGTGTGGAGTTTGCATGTTCTACCAGAGCCTCAGGGGTTTCCTCCGGGTACTCAGGTTTCCTCCCCAGGTCCAAAGACATGCATGGTAGGTTGATTGGCATCTCTGGAAAATTGCCCGTAGTGTGTGAATGAGAGTGTGTGTGTGCCCTGCGAAGGGTTGGCACTCTGTCCAGGGTGTATCCTGCCTTGATGCCCAATGACTCCTCGTGACCCGAGAATAGTTCAGATAAGCAGTAGGAAATGAGTGAATGAATAATATTCTCAGTTTGTTAGGAAATAGGGCTGTGAAATAACATGACTAAATCCACCGTAAATCCAGTCAGCTATTGTTATTGTGAGTAACAGTCAGTGTCTATATGTATGTGTTTGTGTAGTGGCAAATGCTATAAGCAAGAGGTTTTGGCCCCGATGCTGGAAAGGCGCTGCACGGCTGACTCGTCTCCCGACACGCTGCCTCACACAGTCACTCTCGTGTCCATGCCGGCGGCTGCTAACGGGAAACGAGGCTTCAGCGTTAGTGTGCTCCGGGACTGCAGCAGCACTACGGCCAGTGTGCACGTCAAAGAGTGAGTATAAAAGCTCGATAAACGCTCACACTTGCATGCCTCTGAGCGTTTTGTTCACTTCTTTGCTGAAGGCATCAGTTTGATTTTCACATTCCATAAAAGCTGTCTGTTTTTAATGAAATAATCCCAAACAGATCAGTTTTCATAACTAAAGTTGTTGAACATTGAGTTTATTTCAGTCAATCACCGAAGGAATTAGCCCCAGCACTGTTTTGGCTCTTGCCCTTGACACACACTAGTAAACACTGAGTAATACGTTGCATAAGTGTAATTGTTGGTTTGTGGTCAGGCTCAGGGCACTTTTGAGCTTCTACCATCCTGTTTTTCTACAATCCTGTTTGTTTTTTTTCCCCCATACTGTTACTTTTGATGACAAATTGCCTCGGTATAATCTGTCAGGCATCTTTCAGTATTTTTACAACTGCTTGTGGGTTTGTCATGGTGCTGTTATGGTAGTTAACGAGGAACCTGCCAAGCCAGTCCCCGGTGGCTTTAGGTAATCCGTCCAAATGCTAGCACACATTCATGTGTGTGTTGTTGCGCTCAAAGAAATTCCTCCACCCTCAGGGTACGTGGGATGCTGATCAGCCCGGAGGTTCGGAATGCCATCCATGTCGGTGACCGTATTCTGGAGATCAACGGCCTTCCAGTAGGAACTCTGATGGAGGATGAGGTGAGTGTACGTGTTGTTATGCACAAGTGCTGCTTTGTCCTAGAATACTGTGATCGTAGGTCAATTAAGATGGAATGGTGTTCGTCTGCATTGTGGCTTCTTGCTGTGACATGGTACCTTTACAAGTCTCAAGGAGAAACTCAACTCCTGGGGACATTTTGTGTCCTAGCATTTCCCCGAGACCTAGTTTCTCATTGACACAACACAACTCACTGTGGTCTAGAAAGACTCTGCAGTTTCTAATATTACTTACTTTATTTTAAAATCCTATTACAGTCCAGACCGTGTATAATCCAGTGATTTTAGTCAGTAAGATCAGAAATTTATACTCATACAGACTCCTATTACTGTTTAATCTCAGTTCAATTTCAGTAGCATCAAAGCTAAGGGCTGGATTTGAACTTGTGATCGGTCCTTTTAGGTGGAGGACCTCATCCATCGAACCAGTCAGACCCTGCAGCTGTTGATCGAGTATGACCCGGTCAGACAGAGACTGGACCGACTTCGTCTGGGCACGTCCAGCATCCGCCTGGGCGTTCCTGCCTCGTCACGCCTGCGTCTGTCCTCCCCGACCGACGGAGTGATCGAGAGGACAGCTAACGATGACGGGACACTGAAAAGGAGATCTCTCAGGTTGGTCATCCAGAGCAAACTTGTATTTAACAAAAAAATTACTGCGCATCACAGATATTAATACTGTGATGAATATAAGTTTCATTTTCAACAAAAGTACAAGTACAAAAATTATATCAGTGAATTTAGTATATTAAAGATGCCCTGCCACACGTATTTCAGTACTTTTGTGGTAATGTCTGACGTTTACCATGGACTCTGTACATTTTTTGTGGAAAAAATGCCTTGGTTACCTTGTTTCAAGCCATTCTAGTGTGGTATAGAAAGCCTGCAGCTCGATTTGCACCAGTTCTCATTAATATTCAATGAGCTAAGCGTCTTGGCTCCGATTGGCTAACCGCTAGGATAGGAGAGCATGCCTATTCATTCACCCAGCGCAATAAGTAGCCTAGGATAGAGGGACTTTGTTTACAATCACCTGGAATTGTGGCAGAATGGCTTCTTCAGGTATATTGACGTTCAGCCATCCTTGCTGTATAGGAAACTCGCTGAGCTACACGAAGTCTGTGGGCGCGGTCTCAAGTGAGAGAGCTCATGAATAGTAATGAGCTCGATCATTTCTACGTCACTCTGAGCAGCTTTTCTAACTGACCTGATTTCTCCGCTTATTTCTTTTAAGTGGCTAGAACTAACAGGGGAGGTAGCAGTTCATTTTCACATTCCCGACACAACACAAACTCATATGGACCTAACACATATCAAAAAATACAAGTAAAAATGGTTTTGTGTGGAAGGGCACCTTTAATATTACGGATACATTTTTGGCCCATTACTTCAAATATATATGAGAATTGTTCTATAAATACAAACTGCTTGGTCAAAACTACTAAAGTGTCACTGCTGTGCTGGTTTAACGGTATGGTTTGTTTTGTTTTCCCTCCAGGCGCAGTAACAGTATCTGTAAGTCTCCGGGGCCCGGTTCTCCTAAGGAGCACCCGATACTAGCCCGGGACATCAGTCGCTCTGAATCACTCCGATCCTCCTCCAGCTGCTCACATCGCATTTTCCGACCGTGCGACCTCATCCACGGAGAGGTTCTCGGCAAGGGCTTCTTTGGTCAGGCCATCAAGGTCAGTCTACTGTTCTCTTTCTGAAAATGTTTTCAGTCATGATCAACTCTCCTGTGCTGTCAGAGTGCCAGTGTCGGTGTCGATGCCTAAATCAGAAACCTACAAAAATGAACCAGATTTCTGCAAGCAAAGAAAAAAAATGTGTTCCTCTTAGAACCAAGAACTGTTGAAGTGAGGGGCTTGGCATCATTCTGTCACCATGACAACAAGAGGTTGTTTATTACTAAAAAAAAAGTAATCTGGCACTCAAACTGCTGAAAACAGGACAGCTTGGTGAAAAAGTTTGCTAGTTTTAGCACCTGCATCATCACCAGGTAGTTGATGACTCGTTTGTCGAACAGGTCACCCATAAGGCCACAGGAGAAGTCATGGTCATGAAAGAACTAATCCGGTGTGATGAAGAGACGCAGAAAACCTTCCTAAAAGAGGTGAGGTTTTACTTCCACATCATTTAATACTGCAGCGGTTGGTGTCGGACAAGGACTGTCTTTGTGGCTTTTACCCTCTTGTTTTTATAGCTTTGGCTTTCCTTCAAGCTTATAAAGCATAACGTTGTAGTGATTATTAGAATTCATAAAAACATCTTTTTTTCTAGGTCAAAGTGATGCGGAGTTTAGATCATCCTAACGTTCTCAAGTTCATCGGCGTGTTGTATAAAGACAAGCGACTCAATCTAATCACAGAGTTCATCGAGGGCGGAACCCTGAAGGACTTCATTAGAGATGTGGTATGTTCCCATGGATAAATCTCTCTCTCTCTCTCTCTCTCTCTCTCTCTCTCTCTCTCTCTCTCTCTTTCTCTCTCTCTCTCTATCTTTGCTCCTTCATTTTCCACAATCGGCTTTTCCAGCGAATGCAGAAAGCCAGGATTTGAACCAGACAGCGTCTGAGACTGGTTCTCATGTCCTGAGGTAAACTGTACAGATGGAGTGATACAGAGGTGCAGTGCACTTTACTGAAAGCGGGTGGGAGGGGAAGGGGGGGGGGTGTATGCATGCATCGGGAGAGTAAGGAAGGAATGCAGGAAGAGAGAGAGAAAACGAAAGTGTTTCCAGGTGAGAAAGTTCAAAGAACAGGTTGTTTTGCTGGCCCCATCCTGTGAGCCCTGTCTGCTGGACTTGTCTCAGTACCAGCACATGGCCAGCAGATGAAACCTGGAGATCTTCCATAGCACTTCGGCTTAGACAAGTTGTCTCAGAGTATTGAAAGAAGAATGCAATAGAACTGAATTTAACAAACATTACAGATGGTCTTGTACCTGCTTTAAAGACATTCATGCCATTAGCCTTAACTCTCCAGTGAGCAAGTTGAGGATACATACATTCTTTTGTGTAATTGTGTTATTTATCTGCACAATATGATAAATCCATCTATCCCACAATGACTATGAATACAATGAATGTGATGAGAACTATATTTGAAACACATTTCACATTATCTTCACTATCTGTTCTCAAAGTCAGATATGAAAACAAATGGCCAACAGTTTCTAAATCACCCCAAATTGAAGCTTTTTCTTATGTTATTGTGTCACTTTACTAGTTTCTTCTATAAAAGGGGAAAGCACAGTCCTTTTCGGTTATATAGCAATCCCTTTTCCCTCAACACAACAGATCCCTGATCTCTGAACCCTATCTAATTCCTTATCACCTGATACCTGGCTCGCTGTTTTTATACAGAACAATAATAAACTGTAGGGTGGTGTGACGCAGCCCAATGGATTTCCCCTGTAGTTGATTATTTCACAATATCAGCATGTCCCAAATTGATTTATTCTTATACCTTGCCCACAGCCACAAGGACCGATTATGTCATAAACTCATAAACAATTTATATTTGCGTGTTGCTTCATGTGATTGGGATATAAAGCAACGAGCACTTCTTTATAATCACCGAAGTTCTCAATAATAAGTTCTGAATTTAAACACTTCTGATTGGACACCGCGGTCACGCGGTCAACGGACGGACATTTCTGTGGTTAGCTACAATAACCGGTACTACAAAAATACTGGAATTTTGAAGACGCAGCAACACTGAGATATTAAATAGGGGGGTCAGAAGTTACGCTTTTTTCTTTCACAAGTAGCATAACAACGGCTCACCTTTTTAAAGTGATGTGACATACGGTCACTTGGCAGTACGGTGACCCATACTCAGAATTCGTTCTCTGCGTTTAACCCATCCAAAGTGCACACACACAGCAGTGAACACACACACCGTGAACACACACCCGGAGCAGTGGGCAGCCATTTATGCTGCGGCGCCCAGGGAGCAGTTGGAGGTTCGGTGCCTTGCACAAGGGCACCTCAGTCGTGGTATTGCCGCTCCGAGACTCGAACCCACAACCTTAGGGTTAGGAGTCAAACTCTCTAACCATTAGGCCACGACTTCAGCGCCCTACCCTGTTCACGCTCATTACTTTGTTGACAACACACACAGAACAAGAAGACCAGACCACTTTCGCTGTTGATGGGGGGGTTTCGCTAACACTGGAAGTCCCAACTGTCATTCAAATAAATAACGTTTCTTTTGTTTTACATTTTTATTCGTAGCTTTAGCATGTTGTTAGAACTATTATAATGCTATAAGAATATTAACATCATGACACGGATTAGCAGTATACCTTTGACATTCCAGGTATCCCCCCCCCCCCCTTCGAGGGCATTTGTTACCAAGATCCACTCGCTCACTGTGTTAATGTAATTTAGCCCTAGTTTATAATTAAATATAATTGACTTGTTATACTTTGTTGGTTGTATGTTTCCCTGGATCTCTACTATCAGCTTTGCATAGCAATATTCCATGTGACTGTAATGATCAGGGTCTGTGAAGTGTTTTATGATAACATGATAATACTGATGTTATTGTTTCTCTGTCTCTCGTTGTTCAGGACCCATTCCCATGGAGGCAGAGGGTTAGCTTTGCCAAGGGCATTGCTTCAGGAATGGTGAGTGCCAAACTAGTTCACGTGCATGCAAAGCTGGCAGCTCCTTCGCAGTGACAGACGTGTGCATGAGGCCAAACTGTACAGGACTGTATAAAGCAACATGACTGTGAAACTGGAATTGGCCCAGCCCACACTGGCATTTATGTTTATTATATCTAAGCCTGTTAACACCACAAACATGAACGTGAAGTTTTATTAGACCCACAGCAGAAACATTCATTTCATAAAGCATGGCAGTCCACAGGAACGTTGTGAGATGCCAGACTTCTCTTGTACATTCTGTTTTACCAGTCCAAAGGGTGTGATGATCATTATGCAGTACAGACCAAAAGTTTGGACACACCTTCTCATTCAAAGAGTTTGCTTTATTTTCATGACTATGAAAATTGTAGATTCACAGTGAAGGCATCAAAACTACGAATTAACACATGTGGAATTATATATGTACATAAAGAAAAAGTGTGAAACAACTGAAAATATGTCATATTCTAGGTTCTTCAAAGTAGCCACCTTTTGCTTTGGTTACTGCTTTGCACACTCTTGGCATTCTCTTGATGAGCTTCAAGACGTAGTCACCTGAAATGGTCTTCCAACGGTCTTGAAGGAGTTCCCAGAGATGCTTAGCACTTGTTGGCCCTTTTGGCCCAAACTTTTGGAAGGTGTGTCCAAACGTTTGGTCTGTACTGTAAGTTATCATAGTAAATAGATGTATGTGGTTTATTAACTATTACTCAATTCCGTCATGAGTTTATGTGAACTGTATCGTAAATATAGCCGGCACACGATCAGCTGTTCTCGTCCCTCATGTCATACTTAAAACGAACCTGTGGGATTGAAGCACGTTGTGAAGCACGTTTTAGATTAGTGCTACAAAGCAGAAGGTACTTTTGCTCAGTAGAAGCTGGTTTATTACTCGGAACGTCTTTTAATAGAGTACACTTCAGTTTTAGCTTCAGTTTACCATATCTTCTGTCTTTTGAGAGAAACATTTCACCTTTTGTCAATGTTATAGGATCCAAAGCCTATGCTGAACCACCTGAACACACACACGACCCACCTGAACACACACACGACCCACCTGAACACACACACACACACACCTGAACACACACACACACCTGAACCACCTGAACACACACATTAATATACATTCCTGTCAGGATTCTATAATACAAATGCATGCTGGATGCAGGATTCCTGAATGCATGTTCCTAACATGTTCTACCTGCTATAACAAGCCATCATACCAAGCCTTACAGCTATAAATGAAGTATCCAACATGTATTTATTGTTTCTCTCTCTCTCTCTCTCCCCTTTCAGTCATATCTGCACTCGATGAGCATCATACACAGAGATCTAAACTCACACAACTGCCTGGTAAAACTGGTATGTGACATTTTACACACACACTCACACACACACACACACACCCACACACACACACACTGAACACTTTATTTGGAATACACATACTCATTTTCACATCAGCCTT